>NW_020956729.1:20024-74789 GCF_003031625.1 Empidonax traillii | reverse complement strand
CCACAGTTGTCCCATGTGATTCCTGGGATAATACCTTGCTGCCACCTGATGCCTGGGCAATTCATGCTTCCAGTGACCGAGGACAGGCAGCACTTGGAGGTCTCATTTCCCTACTCCAGAAATACAACTTTTGTCACTTATACCTTTTTAATCCTGTCATGTACCTTTATTGTACGACGTGAGGCCCTCCTCAATTACTGCATTTGCTGCAGGATGCAACATTACGGCCCGGTGACAAAATGAAGCAGAAAATAAGCAAAATAAAATACGTGAAGGGCATCGAGGGCAGTATTGTTCTCATTCAGCTCACAGACCAGCTTTTTTCCCTACCACAATTAAATAAAGAAGAATTTAGTAGGAGAGATGCATTGCAAGGTCTGAAAGCAGTGAATCCTCGTATGAGCAAAGTACTGCAGTGAATATCCTGAAATGTACCCTTTATGTGACAGATCCTTACCTGTCAGCTGGGCCTATATCACCTTTACTTCTCCCGAGCTTTTGTTCAGGATGCAAATCATCCCCCACAATCCTCTATGTGAACATAATCATGGAGGGGTTTGGGCAGGAAGGGACCTTAAAGATTATCCTGTTCTAACCCCCCTGCCATGGGCAGGGACACCTTCCACTAGACCAGGTTGCTCAGAGCCCCGTCCAGCCAGGCCTTGAAAACTTGCACGGGCAGGACAGCCACAGCTTCTCTGGGCAACCTGTTTCGGTGCCTCACCACCCTCACAGCAAAGAACTTTTTTCTCATATCTGATACAAACCTCCTCTCTTCCAGTTTGAAGCCATTCCCCCTTGTCCTGTCACTATATGCCCTTGTAAAAAGTCCCTCTCCATCCTTCTTGCAGGTTCTCTCCAGGTGCTGTTGGTGGCACGAGGAAGCACCAAATTCAACGGAACTGAGAACCAATTCCTGATTTTGAACTTATGGTCAGTACCAATGGGAACAGAAACCCTCAGGTGCAGCAGACTGGAAATGAAACAGGGGACTTCACTGTTTTAACTGAATTAACTGTTTCACTATGTGCAGCCAAATAAACTAAAAACCACCTCACATAAAAACTGCAACATAAAAACTTGTTAGGTTTTAAAAATCTTCTGGCACGTGAAGACAAATTAGTCTCAGCTAAAAAAACCTCCCAAACCAAATTACAGCTGCCACCCAAATATCCTGTTGGTAATGATTTTGCTCACTATTACATACACTACTTCAATTTATAAATCTGCATTTCAGATGAAAAAGTGCAAAGTAAGGTCTAGGAAATTAGATATTAAAGATTTTGCTACTGCCTGCAGTTTCTGTTGCATTAGACAAGGACATTATTTGCCTTAGCAGGCAGAAAAACAATGACTAAAAGCTGTTATTATGCCATAACAGCTACATTAAGATAACTGTAAAAATAATTGTATATTCACAACATCAGTTCTGTGTAAACATTTCCAGACACATTTCTATATCCTTAATTTGGTTTTCAGTGTTACATAAAGAACAGGGCTTAAGCAAAGCAATATAGATTGACAATAGTGAAGTCCTGCAAATTTACAAATTCGGTTATTATGCTACTTCTGCGTTAGTAAATATTTTAGGACCAGATCAAAGTGGCTACTGAGCTCCTCACAGTTCTATTACATGTGTTTGGGGCAGTACACTGGATTAGAGGCAGCCTTATCTGCTGTGTTGGAGATTCCTGACAGGAAGACTTCTTAGATGCACACAGGGAGTCCTTGCAGTGGACAGAGGCCATGCATGGAAATATTGGGGGTCTAAGCAAAACACACCGAACGTTCAGAGTGCTTTTGGAGAAAAGGCTGTTGCTTATCTCCACCTCTAAAGAATCTACAGTTTTTTTGTCCCCAAACCCCTCTGGTAAACTGAGTTAGCACATGGTAAGTGGGGGCCATCAGGGGACTCACCTCAAAAGTGCACATTTACCTCTGTGATCTGGACCACTGCTGTAGACACAGACTCGCAGAGCTACCAAACAATTTGCAGCACATTTACCTTTCTGAACTCTACTACCCTTTTCTGTTATCACTTTAGGGGGTTCAGGCCTTTCGGCTAACACTTCTAAAAAAATGTCATGTATTATTATTACACATCACTTGGTTAATTAAGCAGTATAATTTGCAGAAATATTGTGCAACAGTAGGTTACTGTCGCTAATGATGCAACTCGGAGATGCAAAAAGAAACAGAAGTGCGCACAAAATAGAGCAGAATGATATTTAAAAAAATAAGGCCCAATCACTCATGTTTCTGTGAGATATGTCAACAGGAGATTTAGAGGAGAAATTTGTCAGAGATACCTAGACATTGTCCCTCCCTGTTCTACACAGATTCCTCTCTCATGGGTCCTTCATGTCCAAAAATCCTGACTTCCCCAGCAGCTGGATTATCACACAGATACCTGCTGCTGGCTGCTTGTGTCTTTTCACAGCAGCAGTCACTGTGAAAGACGAGACAAGCACATGATCAGTTCTAGTAAGGGCTGGAAGAGAGTTAAGAAACAGTAAAGTCTGTGTGTATGTGTTGTGTGCTTGAGGTTTCCTATCCTTGTCTGCCTCGGTCACTCTGTCATCTGAGTTCTTGACACTGCACTTCTAACCCCTGAAGCACATGCCATAACCACACACTGGCATGGATATGACCAAGCCCCCTCAGAGAGATGGGAAGAGGGTGGATTTGATTGCACCAATCCAGCACGTTGCAGCAGGGATTCACATCAGCTCTGACTCACACTCTGGGCATCAGAGCAACCCCAGCAGGTGAGGTGTCATCACAAGCCCTTCACATCTTCCTACTTTGCTTTGCTTCCCCCCCGTGCAAAAGGCTGTACCTGGTGAGTTTTGGAGCAATTCTCTCAAATTTTGGGCAAGTCATCTGCCACATATTAGCTTTTCAGAGCAAACAAGCGGTGGGGCACAAAGGAAATGGCCTTGCTCAGCCTTTACAGTTTTTCCTTATGGGGAGAGTTCCTGAACCATAACATGCAATCACTGCTCAGCAGATGACAAGAAGGAATAAATTTAAGAAGCTGAGGATGGTTCATTTGCACATCTCTGATTGCAGCTTACATCTGTACTATAACTGTGTTATAGTAATTGCTGTGAAAGCAACAGCTGAAACACTACTAACTGATCTTGAAAGGTCAGGGACAGCCCTGAAAAAGGGCCCCCAGAGCAGAGTGACACAACCTGTAAAATCTGGGGAAGTTAGGAGTTAGAAGCTGGGCCTTTCAAGACCAAAGCAGAAAGCAGAACATCAGCAAACACATTCATTTGTGCTGCAGTCCCCTTTGTCTCCACCTGAGAGATTTGGCCTTAATAAATCTGCTGATGAGCCCAAACCCTTGCAAAGACCTGCACATCAACATACTCACCCTGCTGGGAGGGAGACAGATGAATAGGAAGCCAGAAGGACACAAAGGCTGCTCAGAAGATCCATATGGCTTGATGCAGTAGACAATAAATAGCTAGAGGAACGTAGGGCTCACCATGGCATAGTCCTGTGAGGTGGCAGGACTCTGTAGGGAGCACAGGCACGCCAGACACCTGCTAACATCACCCAAAATAAGCAGGAAGATTCACAAGCTCTGTTCAGAAAAAAATTAGAAGCAGACAAGACAGGTTGAAAGCTATGCCTGGCAAAGCAGACCATGGGTTGAAACCCATCAAGGCTGTTAACACTAAAGGTCAGTGTATTTAATTAGTCACAGGAATGCCTACCTGTGAGTTACTGCCAGTGAAAAATCAGCAATTACCTTTCATGTTTAAACAACCTTGCACAGTGTTTTACATAACAAGGTGTGTATCACCACTCAAGTTTAAATGGGACTATTACAATCAACCCCTGTAATGAGCAGCAGTGCAAGGCAAGAAATTCCTGATGAGAACTTCTATAGCAGATGCAGAACTCCAGGATATTGCTCCCTCCATGTTTTGTACCAGCTCTACTCAGTGAGGCAAACCATGTTTGACTTTGTTTTAAAATACTTAATCAACCTACTGAATGATTCCTTGGGGATTTTTGAAATAGCAGTTCATTGCCATGAAGGACGTGTCCACTCTGTTAACCCATGAATATGAGATATTATATTGCACTTGTCAGATAAGTTTAAGGAACAGGGGGAGGTAGATCCAGAAGGTTATTGAAAAATAGAAGGAAGAGTTGTTCCTGTTTAATAGTCAGTTTTTACACAGCACAGCTAGAACAAACATATATATTGGATGCACCAATGTAGTTGTTCCCACCGATAAGCTGCAGGACTACTGAGATGTCTCAATTGTAAAGAGTCCATTTTCCTGCTAGAGCCACATATCTTTATGCCACTATTTCCACAAAATCACTTTTCCAGTCCCGTTCATCACGTGGCATCACCAGCATTTGGGCAAGGACCAACACCAGGACAGATTGACACACCTGGGAAAGAAGATGCTGAGGCAGCAGCCTGGCCAAAGCACTGCCTGCCAAGCCTACCCAACAAGCACTAGGACAAAGCTACACGGCTGATTTGAATTTTAGAAGCCCAAGGAGGTCTGTGGAAAGCCAACCCAACAGCCCCATCACTTTACACACTTACTGAAAACCAAGCTACTCATTTTCAGGAGAAGGGTACAGGAATTCACTCACACACTGAATTTAATGAAAGCCCCTCCATGCAGCCACTTACACTAAGAGTGTTAGAGCTGTGAGTGTCCATGCTTTGCCTACTACATAAGCATTAATGTTCCTTAGTATTCTTATTTTTATAGAACTGTTCTGAGAGGGTTTTGGACAAGTATCGTTCTAGGAAAATGTTCACTTGTAATAATACAATATTTTTCATGAAAAAATATCATATTTTAAATATTGGAATACTTTTTGCCTTGGGAAAGCAGTTTTTTTGCATAAAAAGCTATTCTTTATGCCATACAGCCCATCTGCTTCATTTCAGGAAGTGATCAACACCTTCAGATAAACAAACCTGGATAGAAAAATACATTTTATTTTCACTATGTGTTTACATAACAGGCTTTCTCATGCTAGTCTACAGATGAGATTTTTTGATGCTGGATAGGGCTAGTTGTTTTCTGACAAAAACGTGTCATAGTCAGACTTAAAACGATCAGTGGAATTGCAAAGGCAGGAATTTAAATGGCATTTAACAAAAGCATCTTCAGCCTCCCCTCTTGCTCTAGAAACCCCCCAAACATAGCTAACCCCAGTCTATGACTGCGAATTGTGATTGCCTCAAACATTTATGAGTATGAACTTGAGTTTGTACATAACCTTGCTACACAGGTTTAGAATACAGAAACCCCCAAAGTGCTGCATTCGGTCTAATACCACTGTTATGAACAAAGGAAAAAACAACAAACAGAATAGCAGTCAATACCTGAAAGGAGCTTTGTGCAAAAGCGAAAGTTAAAATTCCATATATTCCAAAGTTCAGGTTTTCATTAATGTTCTGTATCTTTACTGTACCAGAGGGTAGTCTTTTGCTAGAAGCTTCTCCTCTCCTCTTTTAATAGTGAATGAACTTTTATGAAGGATTTTACATTAGAAAGTACTCATATTCTGAAGTAGAGAAGTATTTTTATACTTTTCTACAGGAATAATCACGTGCTTCTACTGCAGATGAACAGGTCTGAGAATTTTTAGCATGAAATAAGACTGAATACATAGACTTTGTCTGTTCCTTCACACAGGTGATACTTTACAGCAGGAAAATTAACCTACTCTCTTTATCTTACTCTACAGCACAAGACACACACTCAATATTTTGTGAAAGGCAACTAAGGAAGCTTGGGATTTATCCCCTATCTTTTTCCTTCAAATGACTTTCAGGTGACTTCACTAACTCTCATCTTGCCAGCCAAGTTCCTTCTGAGGTAAAGGGCTCACTCAATCTTTGATGGAGGTGGTGGGTTGATCCCAGTAAACATAAAACACCCTCACAAGCTGCTTTCCCACTCCTCTCTCCTCTAGGAGGGAGAAGAAAGAAGGTAAGAAGACTTGTGGATGAAGATAATACTTTAACGGGGAAAGCAAAAGATGCACGTGCAAGAAAAGCAGAAATACAAATTCATTCATGACTTCCCATCATCAGGAAGGTGTCCAGCTACTTCCTGAACAGTGGGGTCAGAGCAGAGGATAGGAAGCCTTCACACTGCAAGCACCATTCAGCAATAGCCAAAATTCTGGTATTTTATCAACACTGTTTTAGGCACAAACCTACACCACCAGACCCAGTACCCCAGGACAGCTGCTTGCCCCCCAAGTCCCTCTGTGCTGGGTTTGGCTGGGACATTTGGAGTCATCTCGTTTTGTCTTCCCAAGTCACTGCTACACGTGATGGGGCCCTGCTTTCCTGGAGGAGGCTGAGCACCTGCCTGCCAACGGGATGCAGTGAAGGAATTCCTTGCTTTGCTTGTATAAATGGCTTTTGCTTTCCCTGTTAAACTGTCTTTATCTCAACCACAAGTTTTCTCACTTTTCCCCTGAGCTGGTGGGGGAGTGAGCATCTGTGTGGGGCATGGCTGCTGGCTGGGGTTAAACATCCTCTCTCCAGCAGAGAACAGAAAACAGCAGACCAGAGTTGGTTTCTTTTTTATGAGACTAAGACTGCTACTGACTGGAAAGCAGCAGAACAAAAAAAAAATTACCACAGGGAAAAACACTATAACATTACAGCATTTGCATCTTAGTGTTTGCAGCTCAGTGTTTGCAGATGTTGCAGACAGTATGTATTTTGTCATAAACCTCATACCATTAGCAGAGATTGAATATCTAAAGCATTAAATTTACATCATTCTGTCACAGACTGTCCTTGTTCTACACACTAAAATTATTATTTGTGAGGCATAGTCAGAAGAAATGAGTTTAGAGAGAGCTCCCTCTTAGCGTTTTAACAATGCTGAAGATTATCTGGGAGTCAAATGGCATGGGTGATTGGGGCTGCATCAGTCTCCTAATATTGAGAAAGTACTGTGTTTGTCTTACCTTTACAAGACAATTTTCAGGCCTAGTTCAATTAAACAGAGCTTTTTTCAGTGTTCAGAATAGCTTTGTAAATATGCAAAAACATCAGCTAAGCTGAGACTTATTACTTTAATACTTACAAGTTCTTACGTTTTCTCCTTACTTATTTTAGGTTTTATTTTACCATGGCTATCCAAGATCTATTTATATTTACAGGGTACATACTGTACTCACAGGCATGAAAAATACAATAGACTAATCTAAATGAGTCATTGTTAGCTTTTGTTTCTACCTTTCTATAAGCGGGATATTTTTAATGCATTCAATTGGAATTATTTTTACCCAATAATTTATGTAATGGTTTTTAATAAGGGCAGTCATATGTAAGACCATCACTACTACTAAAGCTTATTTTCAGATAAATCCAAAATGGAAAAACCTACATAAAGGAAACATTGCAGGAAGAAGAAAATACTTCTCTCTATATAAGGGCAAACATGACCAAAATTTTTGGATTTTCTCTCTCTCTCATTTTTTTTTTTCTCTCCAGTGCTCATGAGGTTTTCAGAAAGATGCTGCTTTTCTCCTCAAGAATTTAAAATCAACTCTACATAACCTGGAAACTTAAACAGAATTAAAAAATAAGTTTGCCAAAAGTGACAGAGCTGCATCACAGCAAAAACCCCACACCCTCAACCCCTTCAAAAGACTTGCACCATATACTATGAGGTGTGAACACACACAGGAGCAGAGTCTTCCTTGGCAAAAAACCTCCTAATTAATTGTTACAAAGATGCCACTTATAGGCTGATTTTTATGAAACTCAGATCCTAGCTGAGGTATGATATATCAAAATATGTAAAATAGTGCTTCATCTCTGTTGCAGTACTTCAACGATGACAACATTTCCTGTTTGGAAACACCAGTCAAAGACAAAACTCTTATATGATGAATACCTGAATTCCTCAGAAAGGGATTAATTTATGAAACAGAAGACAGACAAATCATACACCTTAACATATCCTGAACAGAATATCCACATTTATTTTAGTTAAAGGAAATAATCCCTGCTGTTCATTCAGTAAACCCTCTCCCTTCACTACTGAGTTACTTTTAAGCTCTGAGAAGGGAGACTTAAACAAACAGGAATTTCTCCCTTTAACCATTAGTGAGCCATTAGGAACCTGAAGTCATGAAAAAAAAGGGGGGGGGAAATAAAACTATTTCAAGCTGCTTAAAACATCATTTGAAAGCAGAACTGTGACTGACAGATTAACACAGAAAAATATCACCTTGCATCATGTGCTTACCCAGTCAGGTATCTTACTGTTCATACAGCTAGTCTCCTTTTGGCAAAGTATTAGCTACACCACATTCCTGTCTTTCAGACCACACAGGTAACAAACTTTTCACTAAATTTAATATAAAAAGCAAGCAAAAATTTCCTAGGGAAACAAAACCCAGAAAGCTTCAATAGTTTTTTTCCCACTAAAATCTGTTTTCCAGGAGTACTCACCAAGCTGAAATAACCACTTCATCCTTCATCTTCAAAACAAACCTCAGGACAGCAAAGGCTTGAATTGTGGGAGGAGGAGAAAACAGCAGGGAAATCAAAACTTACTGCTCACAGAATACACCAGTCTAGTGGATGCTTGCCTGTTATCTCAATAACCACCCGGTTCAGAGAATAACTTGAATTATTAAGTACAAAGAACCATTCAGCAGATACAATGCAAGATGGAAGGAAGGTCAGCCTGAATCTTTAGATAAACTGACAGGTGGAGCCGAGCTTGAGTTCTCACTGACTGTGAGAGAGACTGTGGAGCAACAGCTTCTGGGGACAGAGCTAGCAAGCATTACCAGTACTCTTACAGGTGACAGGGAACTATATACTTCTAAATGTTGAAATATAAATCCTCACCAGTCCTTTAAAAACTAAAAGAGGTTAACTTTAAAGAGGATTCTTTCACTATATCTAAATATCTGTGGAGAGTTTTGTACCCTGGGATATATCACCATGGGCCACTTAATTTCCTTCTGTGACAGAGCCAAAGAGTACTGATTTGAGGTGGATCCAAGCAGAAAAAGCTCTGGAGCTCATGGGCTTCTCAGAATGAGTCAGAGGCTTCAACCAGTCATGGTGACAGGCAGCTACAAACCCCGGTGCGCGATGCCAAGGAGGGATCTTTGTTGCAACCTGAGTGTCACCAGATACAAGGTGAAAGCTGGATTTCTCTTCGTAATCCACCAAATTTCGAAGAGCAGGAGCAAGAAATTGGCTTTCCATGGGTATTACAAGGAAAAAATTTTCCATCTTGCAAGACAGGCGGGAGTACACTCACCACTGAAATGTAGAGGTGAATTCCAAAAAAGCCCTAATTATTATGCTTCCTGTATTGACCTACACTTCGCACATTTTGTAGTTTGCATCTATCACCAAATCAAAGAAAATGTGCACGGGACAAATATTCTATGAGTTTCAGAGTATCTATAACCAAGATAAGTTCCTGATTTCAAGACAGAGTAAAATCTAATCTGTCTTCCAGTGTTAAGACTACTGTACAATTGTTTTACAATACAAGCAATGAAACCATATATGAATTTATTTTCTCCTCCTCAGAGTTTATTTCGCATGTAGTTTTACAGTTTATACTTCACATCATACATTTATTCCTTCTCTTGAGAAAAAGGTTTGACACAGACACCTTGCATTACATTTTGAAACCTGGAACTGGTGCCAGTAAAAAAAAAAAAAAAAAATCACCCTATAAAACATATTAGATCAATACAATGTAAATATAACATGCATTAGAAGTTGCTCGTTATTTCACTACAAGGAAAACAATCTGGGAAAAAAAACCAAAGATAATCAGTTCCAGTTGCTAAAACAGTTCTGTATATTTTATTTAAAGTCATAGCGTAACAGGAATGCTTTTATTAGCCCACAACCAAACAATGATCAAACTGGTGTAGAGGGAAATGAAGCATGATCCTGTAGTACCCAACTGCAATACAAGGTTCTCTGTCACACAGAACATATCAGACTGGGGATGTTCACAAAGTCCTCTCAGTGTGAACTCTGCAAGAGACTGTTTTCCATCATGCTGCATTATTCCATCCCTTATTTTGCTTCAGAAGTAAGCCACAAGTAAGCATTCCAAGAACTGGGAATAGATTTTCAGTGTTGGCACAACTATTCAATAATTTACACAATGGCTCACAAAGGAAACTGGGTAAAATTATGACTTGGAAATGGTCACGGACATCTTCCTCTTTGGCTATTTTAAAAGTTAGAAAATTCAGATTTGTACAAAAGACATTCATTTCAGAACCAATTCAAATTTTTAAATTAATGGAACAAAATACAGCATGTCTCGTTAATTTGGTATTAATTTTCCAGAATACTCTGCAATACATTTTCAAATATACAAAATCTTACTCTTTACAAAAAAAGTTGTAGCTCACGAAGGAACTCACTTGAATTACCTTAGCAGCACTCCAATAATTAACTACCTTAATTTTAATCAAAGAAAAAAACCTTAGTTTGATCACTGTATTTTGAGACTGCTTCTTCATGAGAAGCAATGTTTCAAAAGTTACAAAAGTGCAAGAACATCATCATGTTCCAAGCTGAAAGGCAGCTTCTGGAAGTAGTGAAATCAGTGTTGCAAGGTCCTGATGTTAGTGAAATAAAATCCAGTGGGAAGAACTACACTTTAAGCACATCTTCCAGTGTGGTAACATTGCAGTAAGAACAAAACACGCTTCTCACTGAACATTTTAGTGACCTAAATAAAATAGCCGTGTAATTTTTGTCCAGCTGTAGCAAGTGAGGTGCACAAACTCAGTGATTTGGGTGGGAGCAAATAAGCAACACACAACAAGAGCATCAGCCAGGTCACCAGTCAATAGCCGTGCTCATTTTGCTGTTTGTCATATTTGTGCATTTTTTAATTAAATAAAAAATGGCAAAGTACAATACTCTCAGAGGA
Source organism: Empidonax traillii (assembly GCF_003031625.1). Classification (NCBI taxonomy): domain Eukaryota; kingdom Metazoa; phylum Chordata; class Aves; order Passeriformes; family Tyrannidae; genus Empidonax; species Empidonax traillii. The sequence goes on along the minus strand of NW_020956729.1, from coordinate 63,834 downwards.
CCTTCTCATCCATTTGGGTAAACATTTCTAATTCCATGCTGGACTTCATTGAAGAAGAGGAGCCTCAAATTAGGTCCCACAAACCATTAAGGCTGCCTTTTAGCCAAAAACTTCTGTTTTATTTAAGCAAACTACTTACTTTTAGTAAGAAGCATTCATATATCATGAACATTTGAATTCACTATCAAAATGAGGATTACAAGAAATTACAAACTTTGGAGCAGGATCACTCTTATTATTCCTGATAAAATTCTGTAAACAACAGTTTAATTGAGAATACCTGCTGCTTTGCAACACCTTAAGTGTAATTTTGTACTACTAGAACTACAAACCCAACATTTTCCTTTCTGCCTCTTTGTAGAGTTTCCTCAAAAGAGGGTCTAGCAAGTCAAGAGCTCTGCAATTACATGTGAATATTAATCTTACATTTTAAACACCTAATATTACTATACTCAGTTTCAGAAAGCCTCCTTAGAGCAAGTTTTGTTATACTTAGAACTAGTACAGCGTTTCAGCACTTCTTCTCTGACTTGCTTCTTCAGTGGTAGTTACAGAGAACTTCATTTTGGGATATCCGTATTCTGAAGCACAAGGGCCACTCTGCTTGGAATGTACACCTGGTGAAAACATGACAAGAACAAGAATGGCTGAAAAAAAAAGCATAAGCCTTACAGGAGACAACTTCTAAATAACAGTTTGTTTTAAAAAAAAATTATTAAAAATATGTGATCTTTTTGCAGTGTTGTGGGTCATCACATTTAAAGAATGACTGCCAAGTCTCCAGCATTTGAATTACACAAGATAACCTAAAAATTTAAAAGACTGCCTGATTGCAAACTCTTTTCTATTTTTTTTTTCAATGCATATATTTTACCTTGATCTATTTTAGGTGGCTACCAGTAGAGGGCCTCATTGACTTAAAATGACCAGTTTCAAAAACCTGAGGACATACAGGTCAATAGACCGTGCAGTGATAAATGACAAAGTTTCACAACCCTCTTCTGCTGTGAATTAAAGTTGCCCCGAGGTCTGTGATGTCATTTCATACAGGTAAATACCAGCAATATGACACAGAGGCATACTCTTCTCACTCTTGGCACCTATGGAACGTCAGCGTCTGAGCAATGAAACTCACTTTCAAGACCGAACAAAATCAAAATTTACATTTAAATCATTGCATTTTCTTGTCCTTTTTCCTGGATACCATAAAAAAAAAAAAAAAAAACAAACCACAAATAATCAAAAAACTCCTCATAGATCACAGAAGAACTTGTGACAATATATTTTACAAGACATTCCTTCCAAGCAGAGTAGAGTCACAACCTGAAAACAAGACCGATACATACTATCTACCAATTACCTTGATATACAGTACTCCATCAGTTGTCAGCTCCATGAATGTCTTCTCTGAACAAGTCAATAAAAATGCAATTATAAAAGGTAACACGAGATTGAAGATTATTGGCTTCGTTCTGACAACGTCCTCTTTTAGGCCATCCTTCACCCCTGTGGAATGCCTAATATTCTGCAATTTCAGCTGTGTTATCTGCTAACTAGAGCCTGATGGCATGAAAGGCTTTCATTGTTTTCAAAACAGAATAAAGCAATGAAGCAAAAAGCTTTAGGAAAAGGAGAAAAAGGAAAAGAACAGCTGATCTTCATTGAACCAGACAGAGCTATGTCCAATGCTTCTTGAAAGGCAGTGAACATAATGATTTCCCCGAAGGTTTCAGTGATAAATAGCTTCTATAAATCTGTGCAGGAGAGGAAATACTTAATGAAGTCAACTACCTCAAAACACATAGATAAAGGAGAGATTTTGAAATTGTGCATTGAGAAATTCAGCGCCATGGGTTTGGATAATGAAGTGAGAAGGGAGAAGGAACAAACAGAAATAAGTTTTCTAACAAAGAATTTGCAAAATGTTATTACAGTTAAGGGAATAAAAATTAACACTAATACAGGACACAGCAATTGTCAATTATATTCGGGTCAATAACATGTCAGATCTTAGGAGGAGTAAATTAGCCCAGCTCCTTTAAAGTCAATTTACACCAGCTGAGAGAGAATCTGAGAGCAGTGTGGAAACACCCCACTCCAACCACTTCACTGCCAATTCGAATTTTAAAACTGGTTTAAGCACAATTTCAGAACTTGTGCAGATGATTGTATTTAGACTAATGACATATGTTTTCCATTTGCCATGAAGATATGTATCTGCCAGCTTATTACTTTAGTCACATCTTTCTTCCTTACCTAGGCAAATTCAACAAGCATTTTAGTGTCTTTTTTTATCTTGGTGGGCTTCTTGATAAATCACAAAATAGCTACATATGGCACAGTCTTCTAATCTAACTTATGTCATTGATCAGTGCAACCACCTCCAAAGGTATTGACTACAAAAAACAACAATAAAGGCATGAACAATGAATAAATATTAATTATTGATTAATAATTACAAATAAAATGATTATTAATTAGACTAGTGTAAAATTTTTTAAAAAGGAAAAATACTACAGAAGTATTTGGTAATTCCTGTTACAAATATACAGGTATTATTTCTTCTTCCCAGATTCCCTGAGCTCTGAAGTCAAACCAGGTTACTCAGGGCTTCTGAGATCTCAGTCAATCATCCCTCTACTTTCTGTACCAATTGCTTAACTATTACCTCAAGTCCTCTAAAGTGTTACACAAACTCTGCCGTTTTAAGAAGTCATGAAAACATCTAAAAACACACACATGAAGGCTCACAAAGGTCTTTTCTGATGGGGGACTGGGATATGGAGATTGGAAAACATCAGGTCTGTTTGGGACAGTTAGGATGACTCAGCTGTAAAGATGAAGTTTTTTACGAAGTTAATGTTCAAATGTTTAGTTGTCAAATAATACCAAAACACTCTTTTTTTTTATCTCAGTGGAATATTTAGAATAACTGTGGTTGACTTGACCAGCAGAAGTGTTAACAGAGAGGACGTTGGAGGACAGGAATCTTGCTTATCAGTCAAATACAAAACTGTTTTTTGTTATCACCTTTGACCTTTTTTATACTGCATGTCCATTTAAACTATGAGGAAGTTACACAGCCTGAAACTAAGCAAATCCCACACAGATTAAGGTTTCTGGCACTAAAACAGCATCGCCACATACAGAGGCAAAACCACAAAGAAAGGGGTTTATTATAATCAACTTTTCCAACAACATACATATGGAGTTCTATCAAGATCACAGTCTATTCATGATGGTTAATTTAAAAACAGAGAAATAACAACTGGTACTACTAGTGGTCAGAAATATAAGATGCTTTTCAGCCAAATGCTTACTCATACTTCCCCCTCCTCCCTGCCACCGTGAATATCCAGATACTTTCAAGAAAAAAAAAAGCGATTAGAAAAGCCAACAAGAATAGAGGGAGCACTTGTGAACAGCAACAATTATAAGCAGAAATCCCATCTTACATATTCTAGGGGAGGACTAAAATACACAGCAATCTCAAAATGTATCTAAAACCCCACTAGCAAGAGGTTCTGCAAATGACAACTGCTACTTTCAGATCCGTCAGACTAATTGAGTACCAGGTGCAAGCACAACTGAAATGGGCTGGAATTGCAATGAACTCCTCTTCATCCTATTTTCAGGACTGGAAAACACCAAGCCCTAAAAACAATTTCAAGGTCATTTTGTAACAGATGGAAGAATTACTAGAACTCAGAGCTAGATCAGGCACTGCAGAAAAATATTTGATAGCACATATTGCAGCTGGTAGATGCAGAAGGCAATGTCACAAGAGTCTGTGCCAACACTATCCCAAACTTTTAATTAAAATGAGGGCTTTAGATAATCTCATGTCTCTGTATCACTACTAATTGTCAGACACTGACACTATTCTGAGAATATAATTAACCATCAATGAATAAAATGGATGATAGCTTGTGCTTTTTGGCTATAATTTACTATACAAAACCTCAGACATTCTGGTTTTCATTTTGCTAGATATTGCACATGACAAAGAAGGTATGCTTAAAATAAGGTGATGTTCTGCCTCTCAGTTTTTTTTTTTTTTCCCAATTTACAGCTGTACAGCATGAATATGCAGAAAATAATTTCTTAGACTGTCTTGCTTCATTTATGCAAAAGACTGCACAGGCTATGTCTCAAAATTTCTCCTCTATCTTCTGCACTTTTTTTTTCAGTTTATGAAAGGGTAGTGTAAAAAAAGACAACAAAACCTCATGACAAACAAGTAGACTGAAAAATAAGATAGGATGAGGCAAAATTACCAACAGAGCAACTCTGGAATCATTACACTTGCTGGTGGTTTTAAGAAGTCAAACGATCGATGAAGATGAGCAAATGAATCTATAAGTCTTAATCATCAAGAGGTAAAAATAACACAAGACCTTTCTGGTAATAAAGTCTTACTGATTCTCCAAGTTAGAGCAGTTAAGTTTCTAACTACAACCATTCTTTCATTTAATCTGCATATCTGTGCATGCCAGGGGAGAAAACAGTTAAAGATTACATCAGTCCCTTAAAATTCAATACATAAATCCTTATCATGAAAGTTATTCAAATGAGCGTTTCCAAAGCTAAGGTCACTAAAAGCTTTTAGATCATTTCACTCTATGTGAGTACTTTAATTTGTCAATAGACTCAAGGAAGCAGGAAGTTGCACTTTGACATTGAATAGTATACATTAAAGCCAAGGTTAAAAACCCAAACCTGTAAAAAAGATATTCTTAAAATAAACCATATAATTTCAGTTTCATTTGATGTGATAAGATTAGATCAGTGAATTCCAAAAATAATCAGAAAAAAGGCAGCACTGGAGACCAGAGAAAAAGAATACTTTGACATCTATTTGTTTTTTAACTAACTGAAATGAACTACAGAAAAAGTAAACCTAAAAGTTGAAATATTTTAAACAATTATATTTCTCAAGAAGCCATATACTACTTTTCCAGTGACACAACTTACTCTGCAATATTCCATTTAGTCTGCTTATTACTCAGGTCTGTTGGTCCATGAAGTATAAACATATAAACCACACCATTTTCATTATAAATCCCGACTTTTAGTGTGTTATAAAATAAATTTTACTAAGACACACATTGATATCTAGTTCTTTTTTTACAGAAAAATTCAGTGAAGTTGGATACCTTAGAAGAGACCAACAAAACGTTTTGAGTTACATAAAAAATATATTTTTAAATTAAAAATATAAAATATAATTATATATCAGAAAGACAATAATTATAATAATTATTATTTTTATTCCTCCTGTCCCAAATCCAAGTTTCACATCCAACTACAACACCCGAGTAACCAAATAAGTTACTTCATCCCTAAAGGGGCACTAGGATCTGACTGAAGTTGAGATGTGTGTGCAGCACTTAATTTACATCTCGCAAAGAGATGATAAGACATAAAATACAGAAGCCATGAAAAAGCACACATCTTTTATAAAACATACCCCAAAAAGCTTATTATTAGAATAACACAGTGGAGATGTAAACAGAAATAAAGCTGTGCTTGAAAGAGTCTATTCTTACAGTGACAAAATGGTTCACAGCTTATTATAAAGTTTGATTATGTGGAAAGTTATGCACATTTCATATGTTTGTTAACAATCAAGAACAGAACAAGCAGTGAAATGGAAAAAAAATATTATAACAATTATTTACATAAGTCATATAACAAAGGACTTTTTTGTGCATTTTTCTATGCAGTTTTCAAGGTGTGTCTGATGACTTTGAGATCTGGCCCTTTGGAGCTTTACTAAACAAGTCTGAAAATTGTACAGTGAAATGCCTTGCAGTGCTTACAAAGCTTCCTCTTCATCCAGGGTTCTTTGCACCAGGAATTTCACATCTCTCTTTTCTGATTTTGCTATGTCACCTTGAATATTTCTTTTATTAAGTGACGTTTCCAGAACGAATCCTGTCACATTTAATCTTCTATTTTCGTAACACATTTGTGTGCTATTTAAGCTTGACTTGAGAAGCAGAATTATTGCATGTGATTTCATTTTGTCACAACCCTCTGGGCACGTTTTGCTGACAATGTTTACTTACACACCTTAAGGGAGGTGTATCTGTCATTAAAAAAATCACTTCTTTGAAGTTTGCGGTAGAGGAGGAACTAAAATTTTTGAAGCAATAAACTAAAGTCTCATGCACTACGTAAAGGGAATAAAATATTGTTAAAGAGCAGGAAAAGAACTTCTATGAGTTTATTGAGATGGCATCATATGCTTTTTGAAAAGAAACTGGAGGGGAAGACTTCTACTTGGACTTTAGAAACTGCTATTAAGACTAAAGCAACCCCCAAGCAGGACAAATCACCCAAGAACTTGGACGTAAATTGCTGTTTAAGATAAAACATCTCTGTTTTACTGCAAAACAGCTGCTGGAGGCATTTACTGTAACCTTGGTTCTTTCTTAGCTGAAGATCTATCGTGCTGAATTTAGTCAGGTTTTCCAGACTTTTTCACTTGCTTACTTGAACTCTGTGTCCTGCCATGAGTATTTTACCTTTAACTGGTGCATGTGGCATCCTCTGGGGGGGTCGCTGAAGGTGGTCTGTGAATTGAATTGCTGAAGGACACAAGAGAAAGTTTACCTGACCCACGCTGCTGGGTTTCTTTCTAACCTACGGGTGCCATTGCCATGCCACAGCTTATGCTGCAAAAGTGCATTTGCTGCTTTGTTTGCCTCATGCCTTGTCTTCCACATGCCCCTAGCTGATTTCATCTCATTTTGTCACATTTTTTTTGTCTTTGATGACTTGCACTCACCATCTAATAGACTAAACGTGAAATGTACATTCCAAATTACAGTTAATTGGCTTGCAAAAGTTAAGTTAGTGGTAGATAATTAAGATGCTCTCCAAACACCAAAGCAAGGTATTTGAATTGGACACGTGAATCAAGAACTCTGGAAGCATTAATTTGCTACATAACCTTATGTTTCTTTGTGTGTAAATTAGCACAAATACTTACCCGCACTTTGAGGGCATTGTCACATGAAGATACTTTAAAAAAAAAACAAAAAACACCCCAAAATATTCCCAAGATCCTTTACACCAAGCACGATGAAAGCAAAAGAATTCTTTCATGTAATGAAACTATTTTAAATCAAGGAAATGAAAGAAATGCCAATATTCTGAATGCAATGAAAGAGAGAGAGAGACTAAAAGTGACAATAATTCTCAGGAGTTTAGATCTTATGAGAAATGTTAAGAGGTGACACTAGAAATTCATGTCTCCGTTCTGTCATGGAAGAGGGGTGGCTCTCACAAATCAGTGCAGATACTCCATTTTAGTGGGCTAAGATTACAAGTGTAAGTTATTTATAGGTATCAGTATACCTGTGCATAGAGACACAGACCTCTTCACCCATTTTTATGTTTTAGATATATAAATCTACTCAGTGATATAAGCATTTGGAGAATTTTTTTACTGATCTCTTGCCTTAATTCACAGCCTTTTTGCAAATTTATTTTCTTGTGCATGTGAACATATAACCACATATACATATGTGAAAACATGTAAGGAGTGGGAAATATGTGCATATATGTATACATATATAAAGAATGGGAAAAATGACATTTTAAAATTGTTAATTGTGGTGATTGATTTCAAGAGTAGGTAAGAAAGGTAGAGTTTTATTAGTGACCGTCTCAGCTAACAGAAATTGTATGCAAGGATGTGCCTCCCACTCCATCTCAAGTGATTTGTGGGAAAGTCTTTACCCATTATTCATGTCACTTTAGGACCGGAAAGTCTTAAAATTCTCGATGTGAACCAAGAAATCCTGTTGGATTTTGCAAAGTTTTTCTGTGGGCTGAGGAGGAGAAAGGCGTGATTTGCTCTAACTTGTATTTGTGGAGTTAAGAACATGACTTTAAGAAAGCAAAGCAAGATTCCGTTTTTACAGAGCTTTAAGTCAAATGCAAGCATGAAGATGGAGTTTCTTAGGCATGAAAACAAAGCAAATGATAGTAGCAAAAATGGCAACTCAAAAGCATAGCAGTAGGTTTTCATGCATGTTGGCAAGGAGCACTGTGTGCCAGACACTAAAAGAGTGCATGGAAATTTAAAGGTAGCATTGAAAGAGAAAAATCAGTTAGCAGTATTAGTTATAACCAAACCATAACACTGTCATCTCTATAGTATTCACGCAAAGGCTTATTTCAGAGAACAAATTAAAACTACAACCCCCCAAAAACACTAGATTAAACTGCATATCTGTGTAAAAAATAAAGCAAAATTTACACAGGTGAAAATAGAATTAAAAAAATAAATCTTGCTTACCATAAGTGAATTAGGTCGATAATTGTGAGGATATGCTTCAGAGAAAAACTCTGTATTGTGGTCCAGCCTTTGATGCCCTCCATATTCTCCAGCATCAGAATCCAGAAGGATTTTATACTTAAAAACAACTGTTAAGGAACTATGTCAAAATATTTTTAATTGGGAAAGAAATCAAAGCAAAAAAAATCTAGAAGAACTGCAGTATCTAATACAAGAATGCTAATATACTCAATATAAAGCACAAATAATATTAAAATCTAAGAAGAGAGTGGAAAAACAAAGAACATATAGAAGCTGGATCACATTTTATCCTGAAAATTTAATTTTTGCATAGTAACTCATATTAAAGAAAGTCTCTTCTGCAATCTGCCATGAATGGTAAGTTAATAGCATTACAGTAGCTATGGCCAGCACTTCAGGATGAACCAAACCAAGTGATGTATGTGAATTGCATTTAAGAAGCAACAGAATTGTGACCATCAAAATCGATCGGTATCCAGCAATTTTTTATGGTCTGTCAGAACCTGATCAGGTGTTAATGAGAAAAACATAATTTCACACAAGAAAACCCCATAACTCCTTTGACAGTTTTCTGGAAAAGGGTTTGAATTCTCATAGCACAGAGGAACAAAAAAAAAGTATATTTAGTAGAAGACTTCTTAAGAGACAAACATTCTGACTGCAGTTGTTAAAATGATGTGAACTATTTAACAAAGTGTAACAATGCGTTGAAATACCTGTACAGATACTTAAAAGGATTCAAACAGATCTAGCAAATGATAAAAGATAAAATAAAGTTGAAAGAATAAAATCAGAAAGCATAAAGGAATAAATGGTGAGATTAAGACCTAACTCATATTTAAAACTCAATTTCTTCTTATTTAGGACAAAAAAAATGGAATATTTTAGTTTTATGATTATTTCATTACTTTTAGTTTCTTGACTGGACATAATTAAAGCATCTTTTTCACTCCTAAGTTACACCAGAAAGCAATCTCTACTCCCCACCACCCAAAAAAGAGAGGAAAATAACTGTTCCAAAATCCACAATCTGCTTCCTCAATTCTAAGCCATGGAAGAATCTTATTTTCCAAGAGCTTGTATTGAATAGGATTAGGGATGAGTGAAGCACCACTCTTTCAAAAAAGTCAGTGGTTCTTAAACTGCTCTCGGGCTTCTGTGTCTGCTCAACCTTTTTTGAAAATAGGCCTGCTCAAAAATGTGATACCAACAGAATTGTTTTTAAGTCTTTTTACACAACTCTCTCTCTCAGATGAGCTGGGAAATTTCCCAGCCACCAGCCTTACTGACTGAAATCTCTGGTGACAAGGGAGACTGAAGCATGACATAACACAAAAGTAACTGCAAATTTACTCTGAGACACTTGAGGATAAAAGACTGCACAGGTTTTGCTGACAAAGGCAACAAAGAAAAATAGAGGCACAGGAGGGGAAAGAAGCAAAGCTGTCAATTAGCTACCAAATCACTAATGGTAACTAATCCCTTCCCCACAAGTATTTGCAGCACAATGACAGAACGGTCCAAACCTGCTACGTTAGTTTCTGATTTCTACAGGGCAGGTGCCCAAAGATCACCACGTTCTCTGGCAAAATCTTCATGTTTGTTACTTTTTTTTTCCTTTTTAAATAAGTTAGGAAAATTATATTTTGCTAACTTTTGTCCTCAATGGCTTTTTTAGATGCACTGTATACACACCTCTCCCCTCCTTTATTTTTTAAACACATTCAAATTACCATTCATTTAGTTGTGATGTACAACACACAAGGCCACAAGCTACAACTTCTAGTCTGCAGTGTCCTTTCAGCATCAGCAATGTCTGCTACTATTCCTATATGTACAAAATAATATTCTGTATATTTTATTAACATGGCAAGAAAGTATCTCTGTCAAGCATTTTACTCCTTGCTTCTGTGATCGGCACTAAACATTAAATTTAATAATTTATCAATGTTGCTGAAAGCCCTGACAGGTTTAATGGTTCCCTTAAAACAAGTTACAGCAAATGCCATTGTTATGGTTACATTATTTAAAAAGTTTATAAAATTGTGCCTGCATTGCTAGAGAGCAATGCTAAAGTTAACATCACTGTGTCTTCACACATATATAGCACATTTCATGTAAATACTGTTAACCAGATCCTGAACAATGGGGTCAAAAAAAGAATTTTTAAGACTTTCACAAATTAGGTATTTCACTGGAAAAAAATAACTAGTTTGGTAAACATGCCTGTTTGCCTTCCAACTTAAAACCTCACAAAAAAGTCACTTTTCACATTTCAGAATTTTACAAGCATCTGGTTTTCTGAAGATCACTTTCACTAAAACATTAAACAATAGTCGTGCATTTTAATTAAGTACATAACAAAAGTATTTCCTTTTGCAGAGAGCTCTCTTGTTTTAGTGACAGACTAGTGGAAATACTAATCTGTATTCTCATTGTGGGAAAAAAAAAAAGCCTGATGTGTGTTCAGTTTGGTGCTCCAACTAGATTTCCTACCCACTACAGGGGAGGAGAGCAGCAGAGGCAATGAACACTTGTATGGATAGAGCTGCAATTAGAGAAGCTGACACATTACCCATCACATTAATTACTGAATTACTATGCTTTCACAATATTTTGAAATACAAATTTTAATGTAATTTTAATGTAATATTATGCATGTTTAATAACATTTGTGAAAGGTCAATGCAAATTACAAAACAGGATAATTTGGATTTTGTTCCTCAATGCTTACTATCAATAAAACAATCCAAGTGCTCCTTGTGGGGGTGATGGTCCAGCTTCATTTAAAGCTTTGCTGAAAAGGAGAAATAAGATTTTCTACTGGCCACTGTAAAATGATGTAAGGTTTATTGATCACTTATAAAGAAACTCCTCCTTTCTCTGCAGTCTGGTTTGACTCACCCAAACATCTAACACAAATGAAATACACTCAAATAATATTAAATAGATTATGTCCTCTGTATTATATGTAACTGCCCTATTACAGAGAGTATCCCTCACCTTAGAAAGCCTGGACATAGCTGAGCAGGAAGATATTCAAAAAGTTTACAGGTGATTGTGATTGTTTCCTGTCCATCCTTTCACAATCTGTTTTAAAATCAAGATTAGAAACTGCTATATATTGTACAACGACATATTTAAGCATCCATACTTCTGTCTTACTGGTGCTTTCCAGACAGAGCTAGAGCATGGTTGTGTATGTAAATATTTATTTTCTTTTAAATTCATATGTAAATCAGCTCTCATTTTCTCACTGCATTTCAATATACAAAAGATTACCTAATTAAGATTTCAGATTTATCTCTTGCTACCATTTCTTGGCTAAAAGCAAAGGATCTGGTTCTGGCAACAGGGATGGGATGAAGATAAAAGAACAGACCAAAAAAAGATAAAAAAAACTGTGCTGAAACATTTAATACAAAAGCTAAAGGACAAAATGTATGTTAATACGGTTAATGTGTAAATATGGTTAGGACACACTAAAGAAAATAAGAACTTGGTCATTAAATGCCCCATAAACAGAGGGAAAATGAAGGAAAATGCACTTCAAAGTAGGACTGTAAAGAGTCCAAAGTGCTTAGCCCGTTTTGTTTTTAATAATTCTTGAATTTCACTGGAAAAAACCCTCAGCATAATTAATTTCAAGAGGAAGGGGACCTCTGTTTCTCCTCTCCACACACTGCTGATTTTTGAGAAGGCTAATAGACAAAAAGCATATGAGAGTATTTAGCTGAATTTTGTAGTGAAGTTAAACACCTTGTCCTGATGAAATTCAGCTCAGACCATTTGGAAGACAGTTGAAGGTATTCAGCACTCAACTCATGAACACGTACTGAGGATGATGGGGGTACTGTATCTTTTTGCTTCAACCAAAGATGGATGCCTTTTGCTTAAACCAAATGTGAATTTAGAGCTATGTAAATCCACACTGGTTGGTAATCAAACACGAAATGCAGATTTACTTTTGTGCCAAGATAACAAACCTTGCTTAGAAAGGTGTGTTTGGGGGGGTATATACATAAAGCTTAATTTTAATGAGGCTTCCAACAGAGTGCAAAAATTGTTTAACAAAAAACAGTGTGAGATCTTAAGGAAGGAAAAGAAGTAATTTCTGAAGACTTTAAGCCCCTTTCCTGTTCTTTCTCCATCCTTTCAGCCATGTTGCTTTTGAACAGAGGAGAGCAAGTATCTGTATGGAATTTTTACTGCAGACTGGCCTTGGAATCCAACCACTGCCCCACAGAAAGGCCCAGTCAGTATTAAAAACATAAAACTGGAAACTTATGAATGGTTTTTCTTTTAACAATCAAAGTTTTACCTACGATCAGAGAACTAGAGACAGCTGACCTGGATGTTGATTATTCATCTACCTCAAAACTGAAGCAAATTGGGCAGAAATAATTTGTTAGCTCAAGACTGCCTGTTCCTCATGAAAAGGCTTCTGAAAGAGCATAATTTATGAAGTGAAATTTCAGCATGAGCCCAGAAATGTTTTCCTTTTTCCTTCACATAATGATACAGAAACTGGGCAATAGAATATGCCACTCTGATAGTTACACTGACTCATGGTGCTGGAAACCTGTGTGTCTTTCCCCATGCAGATCAAAGATTCACTCCCACATTAGTATGCTGTATTTCTTATTCACACCTATTAACCTTAGGTATCAACTACCTTGATAGAATTTAGCATTTGACTGATCCTAAATTAAGTTTTTTTTTGTCTCAACGTGCCAGTTACCCCCTGAATTCTAACAGGCAGGGACAGTTACACAACTGCACTTCAAAGCAGCGTCTTTGCCTTCAGCAATTGCGTGCCAGTGACTCATTTAAGTGACCTTAGGTGCTCATTAGAAGCTCTAGGTGCACGTTGTAAATGTCAGAGAGCCTGAATTAATGTGGTGTTTTTTTTTTTTTTCTAAAGTCTATTTATGCAGCAATCGCCTCGCTATGGACAACTCTGACTTCAGATTAGGGAATCCTGGAACATGCTGAGCTGGGAGAGACCCACCAGGATCAAAGTCCAACTTCTGGCCTTGCACAGGACATCCCTGAAAGTATTGTCCAACTGCTTGAGCTTTGCCAGGCTTGGGGCTGTGATCACTTCCCTGGGGAGCCTGTTCCAGTGTCCAACCTTTTCCTAATCCCTAACCAAGCCTCCCCTTACACAGCTTCATAGCATTCCCTCAGGTCCTGTCACTGGTCACTAGAGAGGACAGATCACTGCCTGAATGTTCTTAAGCACCCTAAATTCAGGGCACTTGGGTGCCTTTAATTCTCTCTACGAGTAAAATGCTTTGATATGTTATGCTATGCAAAAATGGCAACGTGTAAGACAAAGTAACCACTTTTCCCCACGACATTTTTATCCTGCTTTAGTAGTACATGACAGGAGTTGGACTCGATGATCCTTGTAGGTCCCTTCCAGCTCAGCATATTCTGTAATTCTGTGAAATAAGATTCCTCCACCAAATCAGTACTAGTTTTTCCATCTCCCTCAATGCTAAGAATTTGGACACAAATGCAAAAACAGCCAATTAATCAAAAGTAATCATTTACTGCTCAGCTGATCTAAGAGCATATTCTCAGTCCAGTCAGTTTTAAAACAGAAATTGTGCAACTTTCCTGATGAAGGTTTACACTAATGCATTCTCCTGTGTGACTGCAAGCACAGCATCACCTTACTGTGGTCCCTTTCTGTACTTTATCGAAGTTTACTTGCTTTTTCACGCCTCGACACAGTTCCAAGAAACAAGGAATCACAAGTCTTTAAACTGTAATTTTTCACTCATGCTATCTTCAAAATTATCTCTTATGAGAAAGATAAATTCCTGAATTTCTAAATTATTTTCTTGCTGTACACAATTAAAGCAAGATTATACTGATGACAAGTAATTTCTTACCTTTTAACTACAGTTTGCATTCATATTAGAAAACAAATAAAATGAACTTTCAACTCTTAAAACTTTTCTGCACAAGCAAAAGGGTAAAGAAAAGGATATTTTCCTGGAGTTTCAATACCCACTCTGTAGTCCACGTAACTTTGATATGGATGGAAGTTAAAAATAAAAACAAGACCTGCTCTCTCAAATGCTATGACCTTATTGGCTTCATGCTTTTCACTCACGTAAGCCTAGGAAAGAAAAACAAAACAACACCAAAACAACAAATCAAACCAATAAACTTTAAAATATTTAATTTCTAACTGAATTAACAAAAACAAGAACCCCTCACTGCTTCTGTATCTCATTTCAAGTAACACACTTCAAGCAACAAAGGTATGGACAGTAACATGCAAATCAAAATTGTTTACCTATGCAATATTGTATAAAGTTTTTGATTATTAAAGCATAGCTGACAGCTATAAAATTAAAGAGGTAAATACCTGGTTGGCATAGAACACTTGACAAATTCTTGCTCAAAGGTTCATGACATGGTCTTTTTATCACACTTTCCTTCAGTAAAAAGCGGATTCCTTTTATCAAATGAAATCTTCAACCTACTCGTTATGGGGATCTGCGTCCCATATACTGTTACTAACTTAGAAAAAGGGATTTTGTTGTTTTTGGTTTTGTTTTTTTTTTAGAAATCTTTGTGAGAAATAGCTTTGCTAAGTCACATTAAACTGCTGCACATACCACCTTTGTTCTATTTGCTAAAGCCATTATTAAATAACTAGATATCAATTAAAAAAATATTTAAAGTGGATTGCACCTAGTATGAAATAAACACTGAGAAATTATAATAGTTGAGTTTTTTTCATAAAAGTTACAGTGGATACTTGAATAAAAAATGCAAATACAAAAGAGGCAGCTTGAAGACTGGAAGACCATTACTTATGGAAAGTTTCTTCTTAGAATCAGAGTAATTATTTTTATAAAGTGTACTGTCAGAACAATTTACACTTTCCCAAAGCAACACTTGCATTGGACCATGGACAATTTTATTGTCTGCTTTATCCAATCCACAGTTACTAAATAAAAATAGGAAAAATAATAGGAAAAGACCTTGCTAGGAAGCTAAGAGGAGACTGTTTCAGATTTCTATTATCTGTGGAAGATATTTTAGTGCCATGTTTTGACAACTTGAAATATATGGTGAGGCATTAAGCAATGCATAATAAAGTGCTGGTTAAAATTTCAGCATGCAAATCTGGTACTGCTGTTATTCTGAACATGTACCCAAATGGTGACTAGAACTTCTCATTTAGTATATGCAGCTTACCTGGGGAGATGCAAGCCAGCCAAATCTTTCCTCCAGTCTATTCATATCTCTATCAAAGGCATTTAGGAATTTATAGCGAAGAAGATCATCCTCAGTAAGATTAAACTGTCTCCTGGCATAGTGGTAGCTCTCATTATTCCCTATTCTGGGGAAGTCAAGCCATTCTGGATGTCCAAATTCGTTACCTGTATTTAAAAATATTAAGAATCTGTGAAATTAGGCACTAAAAATAGACTAAACCTGGAGAAGTAAAATATATCAATGTATAAGAAGTTAGAAATTCCAAATCATATTTTTTTAATATAAACCAGTAATTTTATTATTCATATGTCTCTCAAAACTTCCACACTTGTTAGCAGGTTTGTTTTGGTCAGAGGAAAATATCCATGGACTCCAGGGGAAGTAAAAAATAATGAATAAATTATGAATTCCATGTTGTCATGCCACATTTAAAAGTTTCCCGTTCTCATCCCTCAACAAAGAGAAGACAAATTCAGTCAGCTGGGATATAAATGTTACAGTCACTAAGAAACCTAAACCTAAAGCCATCATTTTAATAGTAAAAATCTGTTGGTTTAGAGTCCAGTTCTGGGCTCCTGAGTACAAGAAAGATATGGAGGTCCTGGAGCAGGTCCAGTGGAGGGTAACAAAGATGATTAATGGACTAGAGCATCTCTCTCACGAGGAAAGGCTGAGGGAGCTGGGCCTGCTCAGCCTCAAGAAGAGATGATTGAGAAGAGACCTCACCAATGTCCATCAGAATCTGAAGGGAGAATGGCCAGAGGATAGATCAAGCTCTGCATGGTGGCAACAAGCAACAGAATGAGAGATAATGGGCAGAGACTGATGCACAAGAAGTTTCACCTGAAGAAGAGGAAGAACTTCTTGACTGTGCAGGCGACCACTCAGTGGAACAGATTGCCCAGAGAGGGTGTGGAGCCTCCTTTTCTGGAGATATTCAGAAACCATCTGGATGCAAACCTGTGCCATGTGCTCTGGGATGACCCTGCTTGAGCAGGGAGGTTGGACCAGATGACCCACTGTGCTTTATCAGTTAAACTCCAAACAACCAAAAGACCACTTCTATGCACTTTAACCACCTTTTCTGGACTTTTTATCTTGGCTATAAATACTTTCATTATATTTGCTGGTGATATAAAAAGTAACTATTGAAAAAGATGAGTTGAATCTCAGTTCCTGGCTTCCTAGAAAAATTCAAAAAGACATTCCAGTTGAAGCAGCAGCCTAGATGGCAGACAGTAAAGCATAATGCTTTATGATGATGCATTTAGTATTTGATTCCAAAAACCAGTGCCTTAAGGGGTGTTACAATTTGGAGATCCAGCTGTATGTGTCAATTCAGCAACCTTACAAGGGCAGCTCCTTTTCCAAACATAACACACTGTCAGGAGCACCAGAGACCCATTTCAGGTTGGGATAAAGGATGTTTGTTCAGACTTGAATCACACTCCTTTAAAAAAAGAAGGTAAAAGGTTGTCATTTAATCAAGATCTTACATAGAACCTCCAAAGCAGATCTCAGCTAAGGATTCCCAGTAAGACCGCACTTGGGACTCACTATTTGAGTGATTTTCATGTATCCGTCCAAAGTTTTCTTGATTTATATATTGTCATTATTAAATTTGAGATAAATTCAGATGGATTTGATGATTCTAACTCATGCTGTAACCCACTGCCTAGCAGACTCTCAGTAATTTTGGACAACTCATTTTACACAGGATCAAAATATGCGAAGTATCTTGAAAGTTAAACACACTTCAAAACCTACAACAGTTGGTTCATGAACATCCTTTTGGAGATTACACAACCCCTCCTCACCACAAAACAGGGACAATAACAGTGTACCAGGAAATATGTATGGAAAAAAACATTTCCACAAGCTGTGACTCAAGTTTTATCAATGAACTGGAGGTTTGTGGACCGACAAAGGGTAGGGATGCCAGGAGAAGGCGTTTCTGAAGTGATTTTTGTGTGATTACATGTTTCATGGGAACAAAGAAATGAACAGAGAACAAAAGAAGAAAGCCTCATATATATTTAGGAGAATCCTTCAGAGTGGTATCCGCTTTGTAAACGGGCTGACAAGTTGTAAATTAAATTTCCCATTCAAAAGCTAAACCACTAAATTTCATATTCAGCTGAAAACTGGAGACAAATATAAAAGAATCAGAACCACAGCAGGACTTTCAAAATGACCTTGGAACAATGCTGGACTGAGCTCCTAAACTGTGCTAACAATACGGTTTGGAAACTGAGGAAAGATATTGCTACAAAATAGACACTGTATCTAAGCAAATTCAATATTCTCTGAAGAGCTGGGCAAGGTATTACCTTCTTTCGTGATCTGCACACTGCTGAAAAGATAGACTACATGAGACAGCTCAGGTAAAACAGAAAAAAAATCAGAAAGTCAGAAATGATACATATCTTGAAACAACAGCCAAGAAAATCATACCTATTTGTTCAAGGAAAAAAAAAAAAAACACCACAAAAATGGGGGAAATAAACAATAGAAGACAGCAAATAAATTAGACTAAACTAGCTCATAATTTCCATAGATTATTTCACTGTAAGTAGAGCATACTTCCTCCACTGGCTCTGCCTATTTCCCCACCACGGTAACTAGTGGTGTTCCAGTGCTGTGCTTTGTTGCCTTGTTTGAAAAAAACAAGCAAACAAACAACAAACAAAAAAAACCCCAAACCAAAACAAAAAACCACACCACAACTCAAAAACAATACAAGTGCAGAGAAACACAAAAAGCAACCTTAGTGTAATAACTATCACTAATGGCTATGAAGAAAAAAAGGGAATTTAGCACAGTGCAGCAACTTCACAGAGGATTAAAATACTTGCTGCTATCAGGAAAGCATGTTGAGGGTCTAAACACCGCACACCTTTGACAATCTGTTTCTATGGGCACCTTCTGCACAATCGACTCACGAGACTTTTGTACAAGTTGCTTGATTTTAAGAGGGCCTTTTGATTTCTCTTTATGGAAAGAAAACTAGAAGTCCATAAATTATAACTGAATGAAATCAAGTAGGCTATTTTGGTAACGTTTTTAACTGTGGTATAGGGAAAAGGAACTAACATGTAGGATGTAGCAGGCCTACCAATCAACTCCCAAGATGTTTCCGCACTTGAGAGGCATTAAGGCTATGCATCCTTTAAAAAAAAAAAAACGTCTGATACCTCTCTTTTTTTTGTTTGTTTGTTATTTTTTCCTAGTTTAAGTTTATAACAAATTACAGGAGGCACTAGGGGAGGGAAGTAACCAGCACTTGCTTCTGGAGATAAGTAATGGTGGTACCTGTGAAGTGTGTTCTGTGTCCTTCCCCACATTCCACTTCCATTCCTGTGAAAGCCTCTAAGCATAGGAGTACTACTGGGATTTCTTTTCCTCTAATTAATTTACTGTTTGATGTAAAGGTTCAAAATACAGATTGACAAGAAGCCAGCTGCCACAAATGACGCAAATCAAGACAATGGAACTAATGGGGAGGGAGGAATCGAGAACAAAGCTGAAATTAACTAAAATTTTGATTAGAGAAACAAAACAAAGAAAAATCCTCGCAGTACAATGTATACTACTTTCATTTAGGAATTAATTCAAGCTTGCTCTTTCCTGCATATTGCACATACTGGACAACCTCGCAATGTAAAAGATTTCAAGATCACAATTCCAACAAATAAATTGACTAGCTATTACCACAATGAAAATTTATATCATGCTTGTTTATTAGGTTAAAAATGCATTTACACCACAAAGCAGTTACACTGCTGCTGATTCTTTTGAAGTTGTGCCCCACAGGTCATTCAAGTTTTCTTGATCTGCCTTGTTTAGATGCCTTTACTAGCAACTCTCAAAGATTCAGGCTAAGCAGAGCTGAAGGGGTATTTAAAAGATGGAGCAGGCAGTATCAAGAGATGCCTGTTATTTTGGATTGTTTGTATTTTGAATTAAGTATGACACTAAATACTTTAAAAGCAGTTAAGTCAAGTAGCTTTTTTGATACAACAAAGGTAAGAAGTTAATTAGGTGTACAAGGCTGAACAAGTTATTAAACGATCTAAAACACTATAACAAGATCCTATTTAAAGCTGATGAGCTGGAGATTGGACATACTGGGACAAAATTTCAACAGCTCCACCTTAAAGTAGATCTATCAAAGTATGTGGAGTTACAGCAATTCAAAGCAGCCAGATAATTATCCAGGAGTTGTAACTGATTTGAATTTAAATTCACTGCCTTTGTGAATGATGACAGTGCAACAACCTGCAGATTATAAATAGAATCAATGTAAATCAGATTTAGATAGCATGTGATATTTACTGTTATTTCAAAAAATAAACACTTCAAACAATGAATCCTCATTTTCCCTAGTTGAGAAGCTCTTGGGTATTAAGTGATTCTGATACTCTGTATTCACTCATATTTGTACCAAATCTTCTTAATATTCATTACTACCAAAACCAAATAAGAAACACTACACTGCCTTCAAATGATGAGAGAACGAGCTTCATTGCCAGCATTCTTGTAATCCACGCAAAATTAAAATAGAGTGAAATTCCAAACGCGCTCCTCCCCAAACAGTTGGGTTAGATGACTCGGAGACATTCATATTTTCTTTTAATCCTCTAGCACCGGTATCCAATGACATATTGGGTCAGAAAAAAATAACAAAATCAATTCAGGGAAAAAAAATCTATTGTAATTCCCGCATAAAGAAGAACCAGACCAGGTACAGAATGAAATCCTGAGGAATTCCATTGGAATGTCTGAATTGTTTCTCTCCCATTCCCACTTCCTATCAAGTTTGGTCTGTCTCCAATAATTTCCTACTGATATTTAAAAGTTAGGAGTTTTTGCACCATACCAATTTTATAACATAATAAAAGGGTTCCAAGCTCTTAAAGGAGATAATTTCCCCCTCGTTCCAACAAAAATTGCAGCCATACTAAATGGCACTGTTCAGTTCTCATATTTCAAATCTACAACTCTCTTTTTTCCGATCAATTACAGAGAAAACCCCCAAACCACGTAACAAGAAAACAGCAGTTCTGCTCAGAAGAACCAACTATGTACCTATAGCAAGAAAGGTTGGATGGTTGAGAAGCTTTCTTATACAGAGGAGTAGCCAGGCACAGGCATAGTGGACAGGCCATGGCATTGCTTACTATGACTTACTTTATTTTTCAACAAAAGCAGAGCATGTGATGGTTATGCCAACATGCTTGTATGCAGGGCTAAGAGCTGGACTCAACGATCCTTGCAGATCCCTTTCAACTCAGCATATTCTGTGATTTACAGAGAAAAAAAAATTATCTGGAATAAATAACTCCAGATAAATAAAAGAGTATTCAATGGAATAGTAGTACTGACAATGGTATTCAGCTCCTAATGGCAGATGAATGTTTTCCCTTGAAACTACTTTACTGAGCAGAGTTCAAGAGTTTCTGCAATTCATACAAGAAAAAAAAAGACTATCATGAGAAGTTACCTAAACTAGAGGGGACCCTGAGAGGATGGTTATTTTATTCATTTACTCTTAGAAACTTTCAGTCCTGAAAGTTTACATTTCAGCACCCCTCTCCTTGTGTAGAATACAATATTTCAGATTTAAAATTTACTCCATGCCCTCATACAGTATTAAAAAAAAAAAAGACGTGGCAATTAAACTATTTGTGGTGCTTTTACACTGAACTGGTCGGTTCCCATTTTGCTGGTAAAAACAAGAGACTGACTTTGATCCTGTGGCATTTCCACCAGGCTCTGTGTACCCACACAGTATACATTATTTAAGTAACCACTTCCAAGAGCTTGCTAAAATATTTAAGAGCAGAAATATTGCACAACACATTGCAGAAGCTAAAAAAAAATAAAATAAAAACAACAAAACCAAAATTCAACAAAAACATACAAAACCTACATCAAGAAACTTTCTCGAACAGAAGATGCAGACAAAGAAGTTTAGCTAAATGTGGTGCATGCATTTCTGGGTATTGACTGGTACCACAGGTAACAGGTTAAAGGATTTGAAAAGTGAATCTAGGACCAGACTGGAGCAGGAGAGAGGTCACACAAAGAAGGATATTTAATAAATAGCAGCTCACTTACTGGTGTCATTTAGTACAGAATTTCATTGCCCAATTTTGAAAGAGCACATAAAGGATCGAGAAAGAAAATGTAAACTGAAGAAAAACTCCACTTAAATAATATCTGGTGCATAGGAAAATTAAAGCTTTCCACATTAAGTAAATAAATAAATTAAAAATAAAGTTCAATATTATTCTCTTCTTGCTATAGGGACAAATCTATTTACTTAAATGAGTTTGCTAACACAAAAGAAGAAAATTTTATATTAAAGTTTGGGAAGAACTTCTTAAAAAGTAGGGGGGAAAAGAGAAGGCATTCTAAAGTAAATGTTAAGCAAAACAGAAGGAGAGGGACTGTGAGAAGCCTTGCAGGTTGTGGAAAAGTAATCTGAAGGAAAAGAGAGACAAGGGGATGGAGAAGAGGGAAGTAGCATAAGACAAAGCAGAGCATCATAAAGACAATTGTTAAATTAGATAGTCTTATCTGGGGTGGGGGAAGGACAGGGAAGTAGTAAAGTAAGTTTGCATAAGGCAGAAGTCATACCCAGAAGATATTTAGTAATTTCTTTACTTCTATTTGCACATGGTATTGTCACCCCAACTCTCACAAAGGTGAGAACAAGTCAGAGAGCATCAACTCTCTTGTCTTCAGTTACTACTCAAATGCACACAAGGTCCATCAGCAACTGGTTTCTTTCTTTTATATAATTATATGCACTCCAAATATTTACATCTACATAAAACACACTTCATATACAGAGTTGATGCAACAAGGAAAAAAAAAGGACAGAAAAAAACCCAGATCTAAAACTTATACTACTCTCTAAACATCAGACAGGTCATCTTTATGCAGAAGTAGGAAAAACAAACAAACAAACAAAAGAACTAAAAAGTCTTGTTTTCTTGAAAGAGTACAAATCAGCCATCAGAGTATAGCTCTGGTTACAGGTCTAAACCTCTTCCTACCTAATGACCTCATAGCAGTACGTTCCCAAGGTTCTTCCTAGACTCACATATCACTGCTTTGAGAATACATTAAAGCTTCTTTCTGCCAGCTGCCTCCTGCCCTCCATCTGAGGCTGACTTGACCCTGCCATGCTGAGAATCTATTTATAAACTTCCTAAACACATCTGCTTTAAAAAACATCCACTCAAGACCTTCACGGTTTTAACCGTCTCTCATTTGCCGTTGTTCCCAGTGAACCTGGGCACTCATTGTTTTCAAAACCAGAATGATGTGTTTCCTGTAAAAAGTCTTTGAAAAGGCACAGAATCGTACTGGCTTTTCCTCAAAGAAATGGAAAGCTCCAGACAGCCACCACAGCACCTGAAGCAAGTGGTACCTGGGCATGGTGGTGCAGTTCTTAAAGAGTCCAGACACTTGCCCTTGATGTGCCGTGTCTCGAGGCTGTGGCTGCCAATGTTAAACTCCTCTGAAGCAGAAAACCAATCAATGGTGTTTCTAAGCTCCCATATAAGATGTGTTTTACTGCAATTAAGGAAATGGAGTTACCTGTTTTCTGAACGTTCCATATGTGATTTGTGAATTTTGAAGGTACAACCAGTATTCTGTCCGCAGGACTTGGCACTGTTTCAAAGCAAACTCTTACTGTCATGTCTCACCACTACGAACTTGCACATAGACAAATATATATATAAACATAACACGGGAAAAAGGTAATGAAATGGTTTACTTTTGTTTCTAAACACAATTCTACACAACAGCTGAAATCTTAGGTGTAACTAACACCTAACTGGAGCCATGTATTAGATATGCAAGGATATTTGCCTAAGAATTAGCTGGAACAAATAGAAAAATGGTAAAATCAAGCAGAGAAACAGCTACAGAGCCTGGTGTATTGTATGTGAGCTAGTCCTATTTGGAAATGATTCCAGTGTGCAACATTCTCCCTACAGGAGACTTCACTACAACAGAGACCACGCTATCCACGCGTTTTTCAGCAGCGCATTCACAAGTTGAGCTGTGCAACCTGTCTGCTCACTCCTCAATCTCTTTGTGAAAATATACAGGAGGCAGTAGTTCATGTTGGTGGGTTATCCCTGTTCTTTTCAAATGGACATTCTCTAGATTTATGAGGGCAGACAGGCTGGATCACGGCTTGCACTTCAAACACAAGGTTGCAGGGCTGTGACAGCCCTTACCTGAGGAGCTTATTTCTTGTTCTCTGATCACATTTTATCGATATCTGTTTGTACAAAGATCTGCCTCACCTGTTTAGTAATCCTGGAGTCAGAGATGCCCATCTGTGAGCATGGTCTCAGACATGCATTGTATGACATGTCCCAGCACTACACTTTGCTTTGAGATAGGGAACAAATGGGAAAGTTATGCAGAGGACCAAAAGAGGAGCAACAGCACAATCTGATATATTTGTGTGAGGTTCTAGCTGAATGGCACATGAACCTTCAGTGCTTAAATAGCCCACACTTTACATCCAGCACAGTTCTGGTGAATGTATAATGAACTGAGTAGCTGTGAGTGAATATAAACCCTGTATAATCAGGTCTGGACATAGTTTAGTCTCCAGGACTTATCTCTGAGATAATCTGTAAAGCTCAAAGGCCTTCTGGAAGTCCTAGCACAAAACAACAACAAAAAAATGCAGAAATCAGCATGGAAAATAAAATTCAGTATCCTAATGTCAAAATAAAAGTTTACAGAAAGAAAAGGAACACAAATTGTGATATCAGCTTAGAGAACTCTCATGCATCTTGAGTGTTAGCAGAGAATTTCACCACACCGAAGTGTGAAAAAACAGTAAAGTGATTCTGAAATAAGCCACACATCATATTTTATAAGAAAACATCTAAGTTAAAATCCTTCCAGGTTCCTTATTCAGCAATTAAACATCATAGCAATATATGGCTAAGAAGTTTTTGACCATCTTCCAACTACATACCGTTCAGAAAATAGAGATGGGTAAGATAGAGATGTTTTTTTTTCTAAGTGCTCAATTATTATGGATTTTGACAACACCCCTCCAGCATAATGCATGGAGTGCTTGGTCAGTCAACCCAAACTGCTCATTAAGGAGAAAGGCAAGTGCTGTGACCCAGAATTGCATATTAGCAATGTTTCTGAATACAGAAAGCCTTACAGAATGAGAAGAGTTGCAAGCATTTTAAAGTCAGGTTTCTCTTACAGAATGTCCTCAAACAATTTGTTTCAAGAAATAGACTTGCCTCAGTGAGCTGATAAAAAGCACAGCACAGACTTCTTACTGTTCAGCCATGCATTTTCTCTCTACAGTTACTTCAGTTCCACTACTTAGTAGGAAAACATTTAAATTTTCATTGTTCTCCTACCTTGCAGCGAAAAAATGTTCAAGATTGATGCTAAATAATCACGTACTGAGGATTCAAGGTTAGATCAGGTTAGTTTGTTGTTGGTTACAGGTTATTTTTGTTTGCAGTTTGTGTGGTTATTTTTTGGTTTTACACAGCAGATGAAAATAAATGCCAACAACTGACACTGGAAAAGACCGGCCAGCTATCCCTTTTGTGTCAGGGCTACTGCTGAGGGATGAATGAAATATTATCCATCTGTAAAATTCAAACATGCTGGGGAAAATCAAACCACAAAATCTACATTTTGAGAGTCATACACTTTGTTAATAGTTTGAGATAATCCTGAGATAGATCAGTTAACTAATCTG
This sequence comes from Empidonax traillii, assembly GCF_003031625.1. NCBI lineage: Eukaryota > Metazoa > Chordata > Aves > Passeriformes > Tyrannidae > Empidonax > Empidonax traillii. Next base: position 38,482 of record NW_020956729.1, on the reverse strand, counting down.
TTTTCTATACAGTTATTAAAGTAAATGTGCTACATGAGATAAAATTCTTTCCGTGAACCCTCTTTTGTGTGGACACAGGACACTGTGGGCAACAAATAAAACCAAACACCTCATCTTGCCCCTTTCAAACGCTCAGAGGAAATCATTTTCTGACATCAATATGCTGCATGAACTGTAAGGGATAAAAAGGCCCAAAATGGCACCCAGATACCTACACTTGAGTTGATGGCCAATTTGTGTGACTGGAGTGATTTAAACCAACAACAGAGTTGGAGGAAAGGAGAAAGTAGAGGGAGAATCCGATCCAGCAGAAACTGGAAAACCATGTTTATGAAAACGCCAAGATGCTGCATCAGAAGGGGCAGAGGCCCTTGCTGAGTTTAGGACAAGACTCAACTACCCTACCATTCACAGAGACTGAAAGGCAAAAACCCAGCTGAAGCCCTGAGCTGGCATTCACTGCCTGCTAAGGCTCATCAGCTGTCCTGGGCTTCCTGGCAGGGAGAAGATTAACTCAGCTCAAGCCCAGCCCAGCCCAGCCCACCTGGACCACCAGCAGCGATCAGCAGAAACTGCTGCAAGTTCTCCAAGTGCAGCTGTTGATCCACAAAACTGAAACATGCCACTGAAAAAGGAGAGACGTTCCCACTCATAGCCCAAAGTCCCACTTCAAGCAGAGTAACTGTAGAAAATATTATCCTGGGAGAGTGTGATAACTCTGTCTAATCACTGACACGAATGTTGGTTTGGTGTTTTCTAGCTCTGTTTAAGACAGCAAACCCACCAACCCCAAAGCAGAGCACAACACAGGGTCATGCATTACTTTTTGGCATTTCCACCCAAACCAACACAGTGCTTCAGGTATGATTTGCTGGGTTTTAGAAGGAATTTTTAATCTAATATCTCGAGTTAAAACATGTGGCTGTTCATAAAACCATCTAACTGTAGTTCAGGTAGATTTAAGTGGTTGACGAAGAATGACACTACCTGAAATCAAAACTGACTATTTAAGATAGGAAAATACAAGCCTGCCAAAAACCTCCTTGTGGAAGAGTGAACACTTTGAGCAACCTGAGGAGGAAAGAGGTAGCCTCGAGATTTTCAAATTCTCATCTGGCCTTTGCCAAATTAAACAGTACATTTACATTATGATTAATTTTCCTTCTACTTAGTAGTAAATAAATACATGAAGCAAGTACCATACCCAGTTTAAACTCCACCAAGAAGAAATAATTTCCTCATTGTTTCCTCTCACAGAAATTCTACTTTTCATCTTAATCTGGAAAAAAAATTTTAGCTTTGAAATATAGTGATATTCCAAAGAACAAGACTGCTGTTTTAGAGTGTGTTTCAAAAGCAGTATCCTCAGTGGATGGTCAATATTTATGCTGCCATAAACATAATTAGTGTGTGTATCAGGAGAACATCCCCCATCAATTTACGTACTTCTTGCAGTCATTGTTCTAGAATCTTTTGTTTCCTTCCCTTCAACTTGTAGCTTCAGGGTTTGGAGGGTTTCTTGTTTTGTGGGGGATTTTCTTTTTTAAGATACTCTTACATAAGAAATAAAAGATGATGAGTAGTTTATGTAAGCCTCTAACCAGACACTTGAAAGCGATTTTTCTAAGTGATGTTTATTAGTTTTAGCACATTTCCAGAGTGCTAGCATGATAATCTTATAGTGACAGCATAATCTGTTGCAAGTTCTCTGCTCATTAGAGTCAATCATAACCAGGATGTCTGAGGCAAGATTATTTGTATTGTTGGTGGGGTTTTTGTTTGGTTGGGTTTTTCTACATGGAAATGGATATTGAAGCTTGCAAGTTTGTTTTTTTCAGAGTTTTTCAGTTAGAGATCAGGAGTCGGGGTCTTTGGCCTTTTTTCATGCTGAAAAAGGGGCAGGCTTTAAGAAGAGTCTCATCTGCCTGACAATCACAACTGAAGTACTGATGACAATCAGTCAGTTTATTGAACTGACTAAGGAATTGACTGTTCAGTCCTGAGGTAGAAAATATACCATTTGAATTGAAATGTCTTCTTTATCTGTAAATGAGATCTACTAATGAAGACGCACAAAAGTTGTGTATTAATGAGAAAAACCCCTGATGATGTAATTCTGACCTGTTCAAGGCAGTTCCTCTCCTGGTGTTCTCTCTCTCCCTATTACCAGAATAGGGGCCAAATCTCATACAGTTTTTAAAGAGTTATTCTGAATTTTCTGCAAGATACTATATACGTGTCTATCAAGAGGGTGACTGCACCTGAACGATGTTAAACATCAGAATTCATTTAAAATCATTGAGATGTGCTACTTCCACAAAAATACTTAAGTCTTGGAATGCTCACTGCTCCTAGATTTGCAATTGCATCATGTGGACATTATGCATACATGTCTTGTATGAAAGGAAGTATTACAAAATTTGATTTTTAAGCAGCTTAAACCTAATCCTTGAGCCATCTCATCACATCTCAGAGCACACAAACAAAGGAAAAGTTAAAATATCATAACAATATAATGCTTGTAAATTATTGAAATATTTTTATGACTGTTTACAACACCAGAACAGGATAAAGAAAGGCTGTAAGTTAGAACCAGCCTCTGAAGAGCATCCCCCTTCTAATACTAACCTACAATTAGCCAGACGCCGAAAATTTCTGATGCCCTCATTTTTAGGCTATAAAAGTAAAACCCAAACCCAAATGGCTTTGCATAATGTAGACTTAGCAACTTTATGAAGCAAGTCTCTGTTTGGGTAATTGAGGAAGGTGCTTCCAGTCTGAGTGGGCATGTGGAGCCTGCAACTACAGCAAAGGCTACAGAGACCCTGACAAGAGAGAGATGAACAAATGGGCTGGATTCCCACTGTGAAGATAGTCTTGACTCACCTGGGCATTAAACCAGTGTCAACATAACTGAGAAGCGGGTAAAAGAAAAAACAAAAATACAGGGCAAGATAAAGAGGAAAAAAATTTAGCAGGTACAGGTATAGCACAGCAGTCAATAGGTTTGGAAGCTGAAGCAAAACACTGTTAAACAGATAAAAAAAAAGGACTTAAAGAATTGGTACTGATGGCACCTTTGCTGCAAGTAGCAGATGAGTTATAAAATAACCAGCAAAATCTGAAATCTGTAAGATCTGAGCACAATTGTCCAGTGAGGCCTTTGTGTCTTTTTTGTTGTTTTTTGGTATGTGGGCAGACCAGAAAAAGTAAATCACAATATCGGGAGAACTGGATGAAAACAAATTGTTGGTTGAAATTTAAAACATAACAGGATAACAAACTAGACTAACTGAACATTGCCACAGCCTTTCAAAAATCAGTTGTGGCAGAAAATGCCCTTTCTGCATGTTTAGTTAATCCTTCACACTCTCCTTCCCTTGTACTTCTGAACAGGACATGCCTTACAAAAACTTCTTTAAGAGACATCAGAAGAGCCACAATATGCTCTGGTTTAAGTGGCATTAGTCCACTCCTCTTCCCTCAGTTAATCCTTCTCACTAGAGCCAGAAAGACTAGAGAAAAGATTTTGGCCGTTTACTCCCCAATAACAGGTCATTTGATCATGGGCTTTTTAGAGATACTCAAAGTGTCATCAGGCAGAGCTTCTGCCAGCCTTCTATCTCATCTACCAATTTCCAGGGTTTAGTATAGAAAATTGTTCTAGTGACTAGGGGAATCCCAGATGCCCTAATGCACTCCAGCATTTCCTGATGATGGTACATTATGTATGTAACTCCAGACACACATCACCCCATGCATTAAGAGTGCTAGTATGAGGCATATGAGCCAAGCAGCACAGGTAATTTACCCCATTGCTTCATGCCACCAGCTTTTATGAGACATGGCTTAGCATGTTTTTCCTCAGCCAAAGCCAACAGGAGAGCAGAAACTATATGTTTTGCTGCACACATGTTGCCAGGAAGATGGTCTCAGAGTACAGAGTCGGGTGGAGTGACAGAGACACTAAGGGCGACCAAAGTGACTTGCCTAAAGTGACTGGCATATACATAATAAACCAGAAAAATATGGGGTTCTACAACTCCAGTTTACTTCCTGAATTTGAGAACAAGTCAAGCATGATTTTGTAATAAAAAAAGGAATCTAACCAACTCCTCCTGGGGGGTTTCACTGGGAAGAGATTAGGAGCTCTTTCTTCCTGGCCCCATGGTGCGGCTGTCAGGAAAAACTGCATTTTGGATGGTGTGTTCTTGTGACAGTTGGGGAAGGGATGACTCTGAACAAGTATCTTCATAGATCAGAATGCTAAATTTTGCCTAGAGTTGTTCCCAGATTGCTTATCTGTCTTCACACTCATGTTTGTTTGGTTTTTTTTTTTCAAATTACTTTGTTCAAAGGAGTTTAGGAAACAAGTAAATAGTTGAAAACGAAGAGTCTAGAAGTCTGAACCTTTGAGATTCAACTTCAAGAAAAAGAGGTTCACCATGAGCTATCCCCTCCCTTCATTCCATTATCTCGTGCCTTTTTATTTGCAGATTAGAGCTATCCCTTCTGGCTTTGAAATTCAACAATTTGTTATATACACAGAGGCAAATATTCCTCTTATACCCAAAACATATTCAAATTAGCCCTAAGACCTGAATCAGCTGAAGGCATAACAAAGCTGTGAGCCTTTATGCCTTTCAAGACATAACCATTAATTTTAGATTTCTCTTGTGACACCAAGTTGATAGACACAAAATAAACTTACACTGATAAATGAGAATCAGAGTAGAAATTATTTCTAGGTTCCATTATGGCTGCTTAAAACATGGTAAAATTTTAATTTGTTTTTCAGGTTTTGAAACAAATACTTCTGGATTAGTGTATAAAACAATATGAGCAATCTCATTCAAGTAGCCACCTCCAACTTTTTTCCTAGAGCAACTTTTTACTAAGAGCATATTTTCATATGTATTTCTGCTTTCCTTACCCCAAAGTTTCACATAACTGCTGGAATTTATTCTGTATGCACGCGTTCATTAATTTTTTAAAAATATTACTTCCAAAAATACCACTTCATTTCACTGGGATGTGCATGTATTCAAAGTGCCACGCTTCATGCTGTCATTTCTCTGTATACAAAGACGTGACACAGCTTTCTCAGGGCCTGAGCTGCAAATGTACTGCAACTCTATTAGGCTTTTTGTGCCTCTAAGACAAAACTTCTCTGTCAAGGGAAAAAGTAAACTTTGATCTCAGGAAACAAACAAACAAACAAACAAAAAACCCAACCCACCCCAAACCTGCTTCAAGGTCTGAAAATCACTGTGTTACAACTGTTTGAGTAAAGCCAAATATGTACAAACACCGAGATGATTTCTCCTCTCCCCCTCCAGCAATGCTGTATGGAAATTCAAAGTGACAAAAGCAAAACACAAAACAGAGACAAAAAAACCATCAGAGATTACTTGCACAAAGACATTTTGAATCTGGCATATGCAATATTTCTCAGTAATGATTTTTTTTATTCCTTTGTGGGTTTTTTCTTTAAAAAAATAAACTTGCTCAACTGATAAATGCTTTACATGGATCATCTATAATAAAAAAGGGGAAAAGAATCCTCTGAAATAAGTAAAATTACACCTTTATCTGCAAAAACTGATTTGCCAATGTCATTACTCATTCTGTTTTGTCCCATTTCATTCCTTTACACAGCCTCACTAGGGTGGTAGCTTATTTCACTACTTGTTTTCTTATTTAGATCTAAATGGGAACATTTTCTTGTCAGAAAACAACAAATCCTTTGAAAACCTGATAGCTCATGGTAATAGCAGGAAGGAGGAACAGAGAGACAGGGCTGTAATGTGAGACTGGTGAAAACTTCTCACGTCCCCGAGCGCCGTCTCTTGGTATCTCCCATCGTCCCTCTAGAAACCAGGAGATGAAAAAAAAGTCTTCTTACAGAAAGATACACTACAACTTCGAAACCAAATACATTTGCTGCTGCTTTCTACAGGCTTTCCTCAGTGCACTTTCCTAGCACAAACGTTGCCACATTTACATTTAGGCTCTGAAGAGTGGAATATAAACCTTCCCTCACCCCTGGTACTGTTTTCTATCCCTTGTTCCAGAGTGCCTGGCCTCTCAAGCGTTCTCAGCATTTTCATATCACAGAAATCAACACAAATCAAAAACTTTCCCAGAGAATATAACGTGTAGACAGCTCCTTTACTAAGATAAATTTCTACAGGCCTCTTCCTGTATTTAAGGTTCCAGAGACAAGCAATGGACTTAGTTCTGTATTCTTATGTGCAGTGCACAAACCAAGCAATAGCCTTCTATGCAGGCAATAAAAACCTAAAAATACAGTCTTTCTGGCCTACAAATATAAAAACAACTAGTAAATACAAAAAGGGACTTTCATAAATTTTCTGGAAACTTCAACTATGTCTAGGTTGAACTCCAGTAAATAAAGACTGTTTTAAATGAAGATACTTCCCTGCTTCATTTTCAATCAAGACTCCCCATTCCATCCCACATATAGGAAAGCAGGATATTAATATATAACTACTATATTTCTAAGACTAGTCACAGTCAGCAGTGTAAGGAGCTTAGTGCAATATTGATTTCCCCCCCACCCCTCGTCCTCCAAACAGAACAATAAATTTAACACCCTGGAGAAGTCTGCACAAATAAGACAAGTTTTCTTTACATCTATTGAAATTAATATGTCAATATTCTGGCACATTTCTCAATTTATGGAGTTTAAACAGTCATAACATCATTAAGGTTGTCTGCAAAGTCCACCACTAAACCATATCCCCAGGAATAAGAATTATCCTAAATAACACCTCCATTACTATATAAATATATTGAAAAATAGATTTAAAGAATGACTGATTCGCATATTCAAAAAGATAATACATAGAAGCTGCCTAAGTACAGCTAAATAGTACACAAGGAGATAAACACAGTAACACAAGTGAAGACATATGGAAAATAGAATATACATTCACATGGTATTTTGGTATCTATAAATAACTAGCACTTTCACTATGCTACATTAGATGGAAGGAAAAATTTGATTTATGAATGTCCATTTATGTTCAGATTTCTGCACTTCTCCCTTCAAGCAATATTATCTACAATTCCTCTCTTGCTAAAATGGTGGCAGCCATTAGGAAATGCAACAAATAAATCAGGAACATAAAGGAACATAAGAACAAAAACTCAGCCTGTACAAAGTTTGTTTTTTTAAAAGTCATATACGCACATTCCCCCAGTCTTAGAGAAAATACAGACATAAAAGACACATGTCCAGAAGTCTAGAGAAAGAAAACCAAAAAAGGGGCTTATACTTCAGGATACATATCAATTAGTAAGGAGTACACATCATTATCCAAAAATCTGTGCTTTTCATAAATTAAAGGAGCCTAAGATAAACAGTGGAAAACATTTTGCCAATCCAACACTATGTTAACAGAGGTTAATGGTTTCCTTCAGATATCCTTTTTTCCCATTAATACTTTGAAATAAGACCATATATTTCTCCATTATGAAGATAAAGGTTGTGAGCTTAGGCTGCACAAAGAGCTGACCCATAATAAAACCATCCAGATGATCCAGGCTTTCCTGCAGTACTTTGTATTAACAGCTAGCCAGATTAAAGAAAAAAAAGTAAAATATGAGAGGCTTAAGGGAGCTGTTTCACAGTCTATGGACTGACTCTTAAATCACAAGTGAGTGGATTACCAGATTGCTTTTAAATAATCTCTCTAAAAATACCACTTGAGAAGATATTCAATGGAAATACCTTGCTCGCAGGACCTGCTCTGAATTTCACAAAAAGTATCTGAATAATTATCCCAACTGAGTAAAAGTTCTAGGCTTCTGGCCATAAACAGACTGCACCAGTGCTGAATAATACTCTATTCTCCTTGAGGTGTTAATCCTCCTGCCCTGCACTTCTCTGTAATACATTAAGAGAGAAGTGTTTTATATTCAACAAGACATGCCAACTCAGAAGGCACCTGCACTACTGGGAAAAAAAAAATCAAATCAAAACAAAACCCCACAAACAAACAAACCACAAAACCCCCCACAAAACATAACAAAAAACCACAATCAAAAAGCCCTTAAAAATTAATTTTCTTTTCAGCCAAAATTCATCTTGTCTTCCTAAACTCCCTTTCTAATTCACTCCACTATAAATTCTGCCTCTCCCTTCTTGAAATCTTAAGAAAATCAGCTCTATATTCATACCCAAGATTAACCTCATAAAACTTACTCTGAAGTATAACTAAAATGCCTCATTTTCACTGTTTTTAATCTATTTCCATGAGCTCCCAGAAATAATTTACGCTGAATTATGTATAGGAACACATCCTTTTTAGCCAGAAAGAGAGTTTCCTGGGTTAATGGAGCCTGCAGCTCCACTCTAATTCCAACTTGATTGTTCCTTCCTTAAACTCCCACATTGTGCTGGTTGGCTTCCTACCTTGCACACATTTCCCCTCTCCAACACCAATACAAAGCTGCCTCTCGATGACTGATACTATGTAAAACCCTTTTGCCATTAAATATCTTGCCACATGGAATCACACCCAGTGGGTTAGAGAGAGCTTTCAGGCTTTCTCTTTGGAAACTCCAGTAAGGTTGTAATGAATTACAACGGAAATGTAGCTCCAAATCACAGCATGAGGTCAGTACTTGCAGACAGAAGCCCACATAATTTTAAGGAAGAGGGCAGGTTTAGATTAGATTTTAGGAGGAAATGCTTTACTGTGAGAGTAGGGAGACACAGGTTGCCCAGAGAAGCTGAGGATGTCCCATCCCTGGAAGAGTTCAAAGCCAGGCTGGATGGGGCTCTGAGCAACCTGGTCTAGTGGAAAATGTCCCCCAACCCCACAGCATGGGGTTGGAACTGGATGATCCTTAAGGCCACTTCCAACCCTAACAATTCTATGTTTCTACAAAATTTCAAACTGAAGATCTCAAAAGACATCTGAGAAAGACAATTCAGCATTTATAAAAGATGTTCTAATATGCTTTCCTGTGCAGACTTTACCACTTCTCATTAAAATTTGCTTAGAAAATACCTTACCCCTTGAAGATCAATACAAATTAAATTACAATGTTGTTGAAATTCTTATTCTAGTAAATTTCTCTGTGTGTGTGTCAGATTGATGGCCTCTAAAAATTAGGACAATGAGAAGATTTTAAGCTAATAAGATCTTGTGAAAATAAGAAGCTCTTGAACTCATAAAGACATCTTTTTTATTATTCCAGTGTCATCACAAAGTGTTATCTCAGCTTAAACTACACTGACTGGGGAATTAATGACACTACTGAGATAAACTCATTTCAAATTACCACAATTGCACACATTAAAATCCAAATTGAAATATATGCCTAAGGATCTATTATTCAGACTTTACAAATACAAAATGTCACCTGCTCAGTCATGTCTCAAAACAAGAAATTCCTTCCTGAGTAACATGTGGGGTTTAATTCTATTTGGCTCTGCACTGCTCGAAACCAGCCTGGGAAAGAACAATAAGTAGCTAAAGGAAGGGCTGCTGATTAACAGATTCCTCTGCATCCTCTTACACCAGCTCACTAGAGTTTGGTGTTGCTAAATTACTTGATTTGGATGTAGAGAAAAACGTGGATTGTCTCACCTCTCTCTCTCTGTTCTGTGTGAAAACTATGTGTTATTACATGGACTTATCGAAAGAGGTACAACAGAGGGAAAACCCTCCCAACATGTCTACTCTCTCTCTCTCTCTCTCAAAAAGGAAAATTATAATGCAGACCTGAATGCTGGACTTTGGTTTTATCTGTAGATCAACTTCACATTTACTTGAAAATCTGAAAAGATTTTTTTATTTCCTTGAAGTTATGTGTTTTCCAACGAGGAGCCAGAGCACCAGAAGCAGAATTTTATAGGTCAGATATAGCAAGTCTACTCCATCTGTCATTCTGAATGACCATTCTGATGGATCAAATCTTCATGTGAATAAGAAAAACACATATATATATCCCCCAAAAGTGCTCTCTGCTCAGAAGAGAGAATCAGCCAGGTCATTTTTCCTCTCTGAAAAGGTATTATGAGCAAAGTCATCTCGCAGTGGCATTTTTACACACATTAAGATGTCAAGGTTCTTCTGAAGCCCTACTGATTAACAAATTGTTCATGGGGTGAACCAAGCTTTAAAAGATTTTAAAAATAATTATAATATGTAACATTTTAAAGCACAAGACTATATAAGCAGAAAATATTCAAAGCATTTTGTTTGAATCCAGTTAACCAGAGCACAGAACACAGAAGATAGTTACACTTGATTTCTTACACACTGAATGAATCATTAAGCAGAGAAATAGATATAAAATAAATTTTCAAAATATTATCAAATTTACACAAGTTATCAAAATTCCATACTAACAGGCAAAAATATATTGTCTCAATAAAAATTAATTTTGGACAACATCTGAAGACTCGTGAATAAATATATACATTTATATGCCCGCCCAAGAAATTTGAGATACATTTTTATGACAGAACTTTTACAGTGCTTGCATTCTGAATTAAAAAAGCAATAAAACAAAGTAAGGTAAACCTGTTGCTTTAAAATTTATTTGAATTTCAGGTGAAGAAGCTGAGAGCAAAATACAATTTAGTAAGAATATTGTAGCCTTTATATCTATTTTTTTCCATAAAAGACTGCTAAGTAGAACTAAATAAATGTCATCTGCAAATAATTCAGTTATAGTTTACTGAAAAAAAATTCTGAATTTTTTAACTATGAAGGGAAAAAAAAAGTAATTATGAAAGGAGAGAATAACAGCCATGCCCTGTAGAGTTAGAAATCCAGAAGATGTGAAAAAAGCATTTCATAATGATATTAACTTTTTCATAATTTCTGTAATAAATTATCATTTCGAAAAAATGAAATGAGAAATTCCTCAAAAAACCTGTGCTGAAAGTGTAATTATACACTGTAAAGCTTTAACATAGAGGCCTATTTCTATGATTTTTCTTCAAAACAACAATAAAGCAAAAGCAAAGGCTGTCAAAGAAGCAGACATGAAAATAATAACTCCAGATGGAGTCTTAGGAACAAACCTGGAGACATTAGCAGAAGTTCCAGTACCAATATCACTACAGTTAAATGACAGTGTAATAATAAATTAAGCATAATAATAAGTAAAATAGAAATAAAAAAAATGTGAGTCCCATCCATAAAAACAAACCCAACGTCTTGTAACTGAAGCACAACGTCAGAATGGCTTGATTACACTATAAATCTACTCCACTGATCATTCTGGTATATCTGATACTCAGCAAATGTGGGAACAAACTACGGGAACACCAGGATTACTCTGAAAGAAAACCAGACTGCCACTCGTGACCTTGATTTACACCATTCTCCCTCCCATCCTGGAAAATCCCACCTGGTTTCACTCCTTGAGGGCAGTGATTGAACTGTTGATTGTTAAGCAGTTCTGAGGATACTGCTGACCATGAAGTTTCAAGGTTCCTGACTTAAGAAGTCACAGTGCAGACACTGACACCATCACATACATAGATTGCTGCTACTAACTTTTGTTCTGATGTATTTAAATAACTTACAGACCTATGGAGCTTTATTCCCTATCCTTTCAAGGAGGATGTAGAATCCACTCCCACAACATTAGTATGTCCTAGTATTTGGACACAAGAATTTGTGAAGAGAAGGTGGGATAAGACAGATTTGCCTGTGTGTGGCTTCGTTTCAAACTATGAGAGAGTCTTAGTCTTTAATTACTTTACTACCAGTCAGTCTTATGTGTTTTGAGCAAGTGTAGAAATGGAGTTTGTTTCAATCAACTCTTAATGAGCAACAAATATTAACAGTTTGAACTTCTAGACCTTGCAGAAGTGACTAACAAAGCCTAATACACATATCTGGATTCTTCCCACTGCCTCTGCCCGACCCAAGTTGTGAGTAGAGGCACGTGGTGGAACACACAACCAAACTGCAGATGGTCTAGCACTAAGTCTCAGGCAAACTGCAGGTAAGATTTCAGATGACACCCTTCTTGTTTCCTACCTTAAAATGAATACAGTTGTTTTCTGTCAGGCTGCCATGAAATTAAAGCACCCACCAGAACTGGCAGCACATTTGTCAGCTCCACCAGGTAAGCATTAAGAAGGATGACTTCAAAAGTGCCTCTCCCAAAGCTGCAGTTTGCACCAGCTGAGCACTTCAAAGCTGTTTATCAGGAGGAGTTGACCAAAGCGACCAAGTCTGAAGAGCATTTGCTCGTGCAAGGCCACGTTTTAGGTCACAGTCTAAAAAGCCACACTGTAACCAATGCACAGGAGTAACAGGCATTGAAAAGGGTGCAGAAAAAAGTCTAAAAAAAGTGATTTGCTTGCAAAATGCCTAGAAGAACCAAACTCTCTTAGGTTTAAGCTAATTTTCCTCGTTCCTGATACAGTTTCTTTTTTATCTAGAATAGGTAGTAATAGAAGTAGTTTAGATTCTGTCTAAAGCAACATTCCCATTTACATTTTAAGTTATGCTGTATAATTTTTATTTCAGGTTTTTAATCGATACTCTTAAAGGAAATGGTACATTCCTTTCCCTGATATTCGTGCTACTGATACAATTCCTATTCTTGTTTGTCAATACTTTTTCAAACGCCTTCTGTTCTGAAATCCCATAATTTAAAAGTAAATAAACAAAAAAAAAAAAAAATCCAAATTTCTCTAAAATACTCAGAGGAATAGATGATACATAGCCTTTATTTTTAAGGGTAAAGAAAGAACAAGGTCTCATCACACCAAAGCATTAGAGAAGAAACTATTCTGATGCATGCAAAAAACCCTGATGACTAGAGAAGGTGCGTAAAACTACTGTGTAAATAATCTACCAAGTATGAAAGAGGAAGCTTAACAAATCTGATATTAGTGAAACAGGTGAATGTCAACCCAACCAGTAACACCATCAGTCAATGCTCATGTTGGCAAAAAATGTTCTGGTTACTGCAAATTGCCATCTAGCTATATATGGAGATATATATCTATACAATCTCAAAAGTTGTTTTGGTCTCTGGAGTCCTAATTAAGAGTTGTTTTACTATAGAAGAGTAGTGAAAATAGTGCTAGAGGTATATGTAAGAACTAATCTCCATTTAAATCAATAGATACGAGTTTAAGCCAATTTCAAATGAAAAAGGAAGCAAGAAAATTCTTGTTAGCAAGCTGAAAAGAACGACTCTATAGTGGCATAAAACAGGAAGTATTTGTGCTATGAAGGATCTCAAGGACCCAAAATGCTATTTAAGGCCCCTTGAGTTGAATCTTATGTCTATTCAAGGCAAAAATCTAGACAAGCAGATGTACCTTGCAAGATATGGAGAGAACTTGGAAACAAGTTCACAGAACTGGCACAGCTTTATCACATGTCCTGCAGGGTTGAAATGAGGAAGAAAACAGAAAATTTCAAGGAAAGGTACAATTTACAGTTGTCTAGAGCTTTTCTTCAGGAGTAAGTTGGAAAATGAAGGCAAAGGAAAATGGAAGGATATACAGACAGAGCAGTTTTGCAGTGGTACGTTCAACTATCATTTTCAGGAAATGTGTGAGTCTTTACACTGAAGTTAAACGTTGTCCAGTGGGAAACAACAGTGGTTGCTTTATTTTCAAGCTGAGATCAGAAGACTCCTGTAATATTCTGGAAGTATTATAACAACTTCTATTAGTCCTTGTTTAGTGACTGAGGAATTAAGACAATTCTCAAGCTCCTCTGTTATTTCGTAGAGGGCTAAAATTGACAATTAGGAAGTTTAGTCAAATACAGGGTTTTCATTCTGGATTTGTTTTCAAATCCTAATATTAGGGAGGGCAGAAATATATGCCCTAAATATTTTTCACGTACTTTTCTGGTTTTAAGTTAATTAGATGCATATTGTATTTCAATATCACTACAACTACAAAGAAAAATACTTGAGTAGGAACAGAGGTGTTTTTCCATATTATTTACAATTAAAGGATTACTTTCACTATTTAATGTAGACACATACTCTAACTGCTTGAGGTCCTAAGTGCACTTAAGTTCAGACAATCCAATGTGCACTGTTTAAGGAAACATCTTCATGGAATATTAGATATGAAGAGAGAAACCCCTAAAGAAGCAGCACATGTGCTCCTACTAAAATATTGTGCAGAAGAACTTGGAATTGTTTGTAACTTCCTAAGTCCCCTGACATCTTCTGACCAGAACAGGGCAGTCTCAGTATTAAAATCTCTGTTTAAAACAAGAGTGGGGTTGAACAATCGACACCTACATTGGGATTGTTGAGCTCTACTTGCACTGAAAGAAGATAATCTAGACACAGCACAAGTTTTAGAACAATTGCTGATTTTTTACTGTTATTATTGTTTGCTATGAAACAATCCGGCCTTCCAGAGTTTTCATTCACTACAGCAGGACGTTTATCATTGTTATTCTCCTTTTCAGCCAAGCATAGGGAGTTTTTCCTTTTCTAGGTGAAGTTTTCCATGCCAGATGCACACAGGAAGCCCCAGAGATCACTTGTAAAGCTGCACAGAAAACCAAAGCACAGACTGGAGGAAAGAATGCTCCCCAAGTTTTTTTTTTGTTACAAGCAAACCAATTTACTGAAACGACAAAACTTTCCTATTCACATTTAAGTTTGCATACATCAGTGATTGCCAATACCATCATACAAAAGCAACTGGAAAGAAAAATAAAAGCCTTTGGTGAAAATTAAACACTCAAACATGAAAAACAAGAGCTACAACTTTCAGGATTTTTGCAGTGGTTTCCTGCAGATACAGGTAAGAAGGACAGAGAACCACCCAGTGAGGAGAGTGAGAGAGAGGGGAGAAAACCACAACCAATGTTCGATGTTCAACAGGGCACAGCTCCCCTCAACAGGGATCTGCACATGTGTATGAAACACAGATGTTACTCCAACACACCTGTAATTAAATATTATTCCAGATCTTCAAAGAGAAGTTCCAGGATACATTTGAGAACACAAATTTCTACTTCTGATACAATATTTTATAGATGCAGTTTGTTTTTCCTCAAGGCGAGCAGAGCCTTAAGAAAGCAGAGCGTTGCTTGACTGTCTTTATTTTCAGAAAAAGAAGGTATAAGAGGCTTATGGGAGGACCTAGGGGAGCACAGAGGCACCTGGAATGTCTTCTCCAGGTGTTGTGAAATAAGATTCCCACTCCTTCTCCCTCCCTGCACGAGGCTTATCTTTCTCACCCTCAGCATTCACACAAAACTGGAAGTTTGTCACTGTATTTGCTTAACTAGATAGCAGCATGAAACACACATTTTAAGTACACAGGGTTAGCAGCATTCTGAATTTATATGTTTCCTCTGCCAACATTTATTACAATCCTTTCACCTTTACATATAGCAAACTATTATGTGGTTACTGAAACATTTGCAGTACTCAACGACATCCAATATTAATTGCTCAATCAACCTGCATTGACACACTGGATTTAACATGCCACATTGAATTACCGATTATTTTTCTAATCTTACCAAGTCAATCTGGGGCAAAGACATCTGCAATGTAGCTGCAGTATATTTTAAACACCTGCTTCCTTAACTGTTGCAGTATCATTAATTTGAACAGAAGCATGCACCTCACACCTTGCACATTTTGGTGCCTGATTGTACACTTCATACATATTTATTTCATTAACTCCTCTTCACTCACTTGAGAAAAAAAATCTATATTTTATTGGAAATAATAGTTTTACTAGTGTTGCATATACTGAATTAATTTGTTCTGTGCTGAAGTTGCTTCAGTTCTTTTTAAGACAACAAATATGATTTTTTTTTGAGTTTTCTTCTAATACCAGGAAAGAGAACAAGTACCTGTACAGCCATGCTTAAATCCAATGTCACCACTGCCTTATGTTCTCTAGTTTTTTAATCAGAAAAAAAATGTTGTCAAATATAGTATCATGGAAGAAGGGTAATATACATCCAACTGTCCACTTTGACTTTCTAAAACAAATCGTTTACTAACAAAAGTAAAAGAAAATACGGTGTTAAAAGTTCTATACTTTTCAAGTGGTTTATAATCAGAAAACTGAAATGGTGATTTTACAGCAGACTTTCAGCCTTTTTATTTCCCCCATGAGACTATCACAACTGCTATACAGAACTTCTCACATCACATGATGAAATTGTGATTTTTACTATAAAGTAAGAACTGTTTTGCAAAGAACTTGAAGGAATGCATGTGGTAAAGAGCAGCAAGCATAAATAGCTTCAGAATTTTGGATTAGACTAAGAACAATATTCCACTTTTAAGATGACTACATGGAACTGTAACTGGCTGATTAAATGAGTAACAATTGAACTTTCTTGTAGAAACTGTGCTTAAGAGGAAAGTCAACAGTTGAGTTTTACAGCTTATGGACAAAAAGAAAGTATTACTAGCTCTTACAGTTTCTGTGATTTGATAGGACAATGTGCCTCCTATCTCTGTGATTTGTCTCTGCTCTTCACTAAAAGCAATGAAATACAAATCAACTGATCCCAGAGTACTTCCTGACAATTAATAACTGAAATAAACACGACACTAACGAGCTATTTTAAGTAAATTCACTGTGATACCAAAAAGTTTAAGAAAGTAAAAGAATAGAGACAAAATACAACCCAACGGCGTGAGCCATGGCTCACCACCTGAGAAACGTGCAAAACAACAATTAAAATACCTGAGTTGTAAATAAAAGTAACCTGAAACAAGAGCTTACCACATTTTTAAAAGTTATTTCTGTTACAGTTAGGAACCATCTTGATTTTATTTTCTTGTCTTATAATACATCTTACAGACAGAAAAACAATGCCTATCACCTGTTGTACTAAATCCATAAAAGCATTTATGCTTTAAACTTCAGCATTGTGATAAATACCGTGGATGTAAGATGATGTCAGATCATTTTATTTCCCTGCCAAGCATTCTGCAGATGAGAAAATGAGAGACTTGTTCCCAAGATTACTTACCCATGAAGTTCAGATAGCTCTCCCCTCCGAGTGCATGAGTAATGAGACGAATCATTTTATGAAGCTGTATCCCACGATCAATCACCGGCGTAAGAGGCATGAGCACGCTCATGTTTGTGTACATCTCCGCATCCATCAGTCGAAAAGCCAATGTCTTATCACCAACAAGTGCCTAGAACAGTCAAAAAAAGCAGTGAACAGAACCCTTGGGTGTTTTTAACACTCAGAAGTATTTCTTTTTGTTTGTTTGTTTTGTTTTACAGCAGGTGCTCTATGTCGTAAGGGGAGGACTTGCAAGATCGGTGAGGAGCCAAGGCCATGGCTCAGGGTGCATGATCCCTGTTCCTGAGAAAACCTTCCTGCCCCTACCTCTGATCACCAGGTCACAGCAACCCCACCTTCTAATGACTGAGCCTGTGTACTGTGTTATCATGTGAGTGGGATACAGATCTAGTCTGAGGTCCAAAATAGGAAGCATCTAAACCGAGGTAGGGATGTCCATGAGCTGAGCCTCAACTGCATGTCAGACACGAGTGTTTGTTTTAACCCTCCACGTGGTTACTGGGGCTCCCCACACGGACAGGATAATATTATTATCATTATTATATGATAATAAACACCTGTCTAACCCCTGCTGACATCCTACATTTCACCTGATGGGATCAAACTGCATAATTACTTCTAAGAACTTTTTTTTTTTTTTTTTTATGCCTAGAGATATCAAAATGTGACCTGCCAGCATCGACTCGGTAAGTCACAAGTGACCTACCATTTGGGAATTTTTACAGAAAACGCAGAAAATGAGCAAGCAAACATTCCAAGTGAAGTTCCTGGAATGTAAAAATAGAAGGGTATTAACAAAACTCCTGATTTAGAGATGCAGGATGAGTATGAAGCATTCATTTATATGCAATCAAGAAGGCAATTGGTTTTCTGTGATTTCACACGAGAAAAAAGCAAACTAGTAATTCTGTCTAAAAACAGTGACTGAATTACTAACTTGCTAGTGCTTACTGCTACTTGAGAAAGGCCACACAAATGCTATTCTAATATACTAGCATGCAGGTAGTTGAAAATGTTTTGGACCATTTATATGTAAATAGCTAGTTTTGGCTCAATTAGCCTAATTTTCATTTTATAATCTTGCATGAAAACTCACTTAAATTCCAAAGAGACAGATGAATTGTAAGCAGGTCTAGCTGAAAAGCACCATCATCCTTTAGACTTCCGACTGACAATATAAGAGCACCTACAGATTACTCCATTGGGTAAAAACCAGACTTAAAAAATTAAAAAAATTCCTACGTGGCAATGACAAGACTGAAGACTGCAATGAACAACTATTCTCTGGACTCAGAATGTGGCATTTGTTCGTGTCATTTAATATCCCCTAATCTTTCTATTCAAAGAAAAGGTAAGTGTTCCCTATTCTTGTTTTTTAATGACAGCCATAATTTTATTAAC
>NW_020956729.1:8966-19688 GCF_003031625.1 Empidonax traillii | reverse complement strand
AAAATTAAAAAAATTCCTACGTGGCAATGACAAGACTGAAGACTGCAATGAACAACTATTCTCTGGACTCAGAATGTGGCATTTGTTCGTGTCATTTAATATCCCCTAATCTTTCTATTCAAAGAAAAGGTAAGTGTTCCCTATTCTTGTTTTTTAATGACAGCCATAATTTTATTAACAGATATATTTCTCCCTTCAGTGATCACTTTGCTGCCCTGAAGAATCTTACCCTAGTTAGTTTTCTTCTGATGAAAACCAATCCACACTGGCTGAACTTCTTACCAACTCTCTCACAGCACTTTTTCCAGATATGCTGTTTATCCTTGGAGACACAGGACCAAATCTGCCTCCAACAGTCAACAGGCACCCAAAAACATTGAAATCTCCAGGCATGCTGATTGTGCCCTTTGTTCTCCATTCTATTTATAACAATTCCAGGACTGCATCTGCTTTTTTGACAGCAATTAGCTTCAAGCTGCTATTTTCACAAACTTATAACAACGAGCCCTTGGATTCTGACTGGTAATAGTCAGTTCATAGCCCATTATAAAATATAAGAAACTAGAATTGTACCCTCATGTGCATCACTTCCAGCATCTGCAGGCTGAATTTTATCTACACTCCCATTTTGTTTCTCTATCCTGCTTTTCACGTATCAACCTGACGTATACCTGCAATCATTTTTTTATTTTAATTAAAAATAAATCGATTTTTCCCAAGTAGGAGATTCTAAACAAAAAACAGTCCTACAGAAAACAACTTAATTAATAAAAATCAGCATAAAATAGAAGAGCAATAGTAATGTTATATGCCATGCTTTAGGATGAAGAATCAGCTTTGATGAAAGCAAATTATCATGCAATAGTATAGATTTCCAAGTAATTTCTGGAGCTCTTTACCAGGATCATGACTCTTGTCTCATGCCTTAAGTGAATACTCTAAGAGTCTGAGATTAGAATGTAAATAGGAACACCAAATGGATAAGCTGAATGATAAATGCAGAATTCTCTTTTTAAAATAAAATACAGACTTTGTTTTGGACACCTCTGTTGACTTTTTTATAGAGGTACAGGAAATAGAATACCAACTTCTATGTAAAGGAAAAAGTTGAAGGTAGTCACTTAAAAAATATATTAATTTCTAATAAAAGGTTTAAATTCCAAATTTTACAATTCTCGACTAATGTTTTCTGACTCTTCAGAAACAACTGTCAAAAAGATTGTGGGAGATGAGTGTTACCCAAATTCATCACTATTTTTTCATTTTTCCATACACAGAACTATTACTGTTACTGTGTTTTGAACCAAAATGTTACAGAATATCTCTTTTAGGTCTCAAAAGAGGATGTTTGCAACCCTTCCAGAGAGGAAAGATCTTCATGAAGGGAACACAAAAGTCACAAACACCGATTCAATGAACAAATTTTCTAAATTGGGATGTTGTTCATGCTTATCATAAACAGTGCTCCAGCCTACTGAATGGAAACAAGATTTTCAAAAGCATGGATTATTCACCTTCCTATGCTCTATGACAGGCAAAACAAGATGCTACCACTCATTTCTTAAAAACAAAACTGAAAACTAACATTATCCACCTGCTCCAGGCAGGACTCCTTCATCAAAGTGAAGGATGAAAACAAAATATGAGTAGTAGTCCACATCTACCCATCTCAAATTCTTGCCATCCTTCTCAACTACAGCCTCATTTTTAAGAAGAAACCCCCCAAACCCATAAACATCATGTTTTACTTCTTATAAATAAATATACAGATAAAATACCTGGTCATGACTCTCTGCATAAGCAATGTACTTTTCTTCATGCCGTCTGTTTGTTAATGTATGCACAATATTGCCCATATTCCAGTCTTCATCTTTCAGCTCTTTAATTATCTGCAGGGAAAAAAAAAGATCCCTGCAAATTTATTGCTGTTTTAACTAAAAGCACGTAGCACTATCTTGACATAGAAATGTCCAGTAGATTGTGAACTGTAGTGATTCAAATTCTCCTGTTCCCGTTTTGAAGTGATGAGCTTTCTCTGCCCATCCAAAGAGATTTTCTTTTTTCCTTTTCAATTCTACCACATAAATAACTAGAATACTTTGTTCCTCCCATACCTCCATGTGGAAGAGTGGACATAACTTGCCCTCTATCGTGTGAATCCTCTAATACAGCAGGTAATGTGATTGATAGGACCTGCAAGAAAAGCACTGCACCAAAAACCAGCAAGAAATACGTAGGCACACACCTACCTGGTCCACAATATCAGGAGATGCAACCCTGGCACATGAGAGCTTCCAAATACATCTTAACCGCTGGGCTGTGTGCTGCTACCTCTTGGTTTTCAGCAATTTAAATTAAATCCCATTAATAGGAATTTTCTGCCTCATATGACATTATTTCCTCCCTCTTCTAAGTCTGGTTTAATTTCAGTGTTATCCCTTTTTTTTCAATACTGCTTTATAGACCTCCATTGAGCACTACAACTTAAGTACATATACATAAATATATAGATATAAAAATAAAAGTGATAAAGAGGCAATAACACCAAGATGGCTAATATCATGCTGTAAAATTTAACTTTCTGAGTCTAACTGCCCATGTACTCCTGAACAGTCTTGTTTTCCTCTCCTTGTTTTTTGTATTTTTTTTTCTTTTTTTTTCTTTTTTTTTTTCCTGATTCCATAAGTTCTGGCTCTGAACACATGCAGGTCTTTATGCAACATCATATTATGTACTACTCATATCTTTAAACTCAACTAGTACAGTCACTGTTATGACAAACAGTTTATCTTTCTTACTTTTACAGATTCCTCAGAATTCAGTTCATGGAAAGTCTTGGAGATCCTTTAGTTTTAAAACTGATTTTAAAAAGTTACCTAGAAAACTTACTGTTAACAGGTATATACTTAAAAACTGAAGAGAAATGAGATTAAGCAGTGCAGGAGAGTTTGATAACTGTCAGACTGATTCTAAACTTCTCCCAATCATTTCAGCTTTATTTTCCCTCTCAAGAAATGTGGTAACCAACTAAATACATCACCTGTTTCTCTAACTCCATGTTCTCTATGGTGGCTGCTTATTTGCAGTTTCCTTAGCTAAAAGTCTCCTGCTTACATCACACAACATTCTTGTGCAATTAGCACATTCCTAAATAACTGGAGTTCTGCTAGGAAAGAGGCTGGACTATCATAGCTGATCCCACCAGCATCCCATGCCTGGCCCATGACAAGTACATGTTTAGGCTCAAAGAAGTGAGATTTTCTGCCACTAAAGAACAGAATTTACTGCATAACTACTTTTCCTATCCAAGTATTGCAGATTAAAATAAGCAGACCACAGCAGAGATTGCTAAATCAGATTATCAATTTTTTTGTACTTGTAAAATTCTACAGTCTGTTTTTCTTTCCTATGTAATATGAACTTGGCCACTTGCATTTTGCCTGCCTGGGAAATTGCTCACCTTGGCCTATCTTAAAGCGTGACAAGGAAGTTGAAGGTGTAAAGAGAAACAACAACAAAAATCCCTGCAAACAAACACCCTCCCCCCCCACTTCAAGGTATTTCTTGCTGCTATAGAAATCTGTGCTCCAGGATCTAAATATCTAAATATGTAAATTACACATTCCAAAGTTCAAGGATGCTGTCCCTGCTGGAAAAGTTGCCAAGTTTATCTTCTGAAAAGAGGTCTGAAATCTGTTTTTTCAATTGGCCCTCCACCTCCTACTTACAAAATTGAAAGATGCTGAAGATAAGTTAATTTGTTTTTTTATTTTTATCTACTCACTATATTTATTGAAGTATTAGAGGTAATATAAACATTTATTGTTTTCAGATTATCATGATAGCCCAAGGGATTTGAGTGTTATCTTCTCTCTAACTGAAAAACCTTCTCTAAAATATCAGTAGGAAGTTTTTTAGATCATTTAGCATTTTATTCCTTTTTTTTGTGATTCTCTGTATTAAAGAAGGAAAGGAAAATGCGATATAAATCCTTGTTGTAGTCAGTGTTTATTAGTACATTATTGTTCTTGAAGAGCATTTACAGATTTTTATTATTCTTTCTGAAGCCCCCCTGTACCAATTGCAGGTGTTTGTATAATTCCCTTGGGTTTACTTTGGTTAAAACTTTCAGCTCTATATTCTATTCCAAGTAACACACACAGCGCCAGGAGGGTTTGTTGCATGTTTTTGGGGTGATCCTTCAATATTTATATGCATATGGTTAACATATTATCTACCTGTTCCCATTCCTTACAGATTAAACATTCTACAGCTGTTGCAAGATACAGTTTACTTCAAACAAATTGAGTTTATGTGTATTGTATGAAGAAAACAAATATCAGCTGGAATGAAAAGACCAGCCCCTCACCTGAAAACCTCCATGATACCTGACAGCTCTCACTGCAGCCATTAATACCTGTGCTCAAGCCTGTCAGGATTTATTTCAATAGGACATGAACAGCAGAGAGAGTAACATTTGTCAGGAGGATTTGGAAGTGTCTGTGTGTGCTCACAGACAGAAAAACACGCCACTCTGAAGAGAAGAATGTGTTTTTGAAGGAGTTCTTTCTCACCTGTATCCACTTGTCTGGGATAGCCATGGCCAGTCGATAATCAAAGCCCCCTCCTCCCTCTTCGACAGGACGACAAAGTGCTGGCATTCCAGAAACATCCTTAAATAGATAAAAAAACCCCCACATCCTCAGCATAATTTCTATGGCATTTCAATTACTAGTTCGTGTTTTCTATCATACAGCAATACTTGTATAGAAACACTCTCTAAACACAACCCTATAAACAGCCTCACAGACTCACCTGGTTAAGGGAGATTGAAACAAATAAAAATCAGTGAACACTACACCCAGATTTGTTGTTTGAATGCAAAAGTTACAGGGAAAAGCATTATGACTTCTCATCAAATACTCTACCTCAAAATACTTTATAGAGTAGATATTTCAAGAGGAATAGATCCCGGTATATGCAGAGTTTGAAATAATTAGCTCTCTTGAGCTCCATGTAATCAATAGAAAGTACAAAGTAGTCAACAAAAGACAAATTAAACCTTCATTTTTTTTATTGATATTTTGCATAAAGAATGGCATGAAAAAAAGGCTAAATATTAAGTACAGTAAGGAAGTAAAATATGATCCCTATTATTTCCCCACTGTGCAAAACCAGAATTATTGATCAAGCTAGTCCTGGAAAGTGACATGATCTTTGCATAATTTTTCATCTTCATGTTGATGGAAGTTGACCATTCTTAAATTTGTAATTCTGAGTTCTCAAAATATTTATTTCACCATGTTCTGAGGCAATTTTTATCGCACAGCATTCTCTTTCTAAAGTAAGCTTATCTGGACAGAAAGTGCAATTCTCCAATAATTACAAAATATCCATCATTACTCATTGTTATTAACTTATGTGGTGGAACGACTTCTCACTGACAAAGGTTATGGATTATCATACACGTCTTGCATCTACACAAGAGAATTTATGGAATTAAATACTGACTGGAACCAGGGCCTAATTAGGAAGCTCATTCTGTTTTTCTGGATTCAATCCAGTTTTTTTCCATCCAGTTGCTGCATAGGACTAGTGAAAAAGATATCTGTAGTTATATACACACACACACACACTGACATAAGTGAGGAGATCAACCACATCACCATGGAGCTCGTGGATGGCATCCCAGGGGTGGAACACAGGGTTGCCATCCAGAGGGACCCTGACCGGCTGGAGGAATCAATCAACAGAAAGCTCAGGAACGTCACCAAGGGCAATTGCCAAATCCTGTCCCTAGGATGGGTGCAGGCTGGGTCAGCCAGGCTGGGGAACAGCTCTGCTGGGAAGGCCCTGGGGCTCTGGGCCAACAGCAAGCTGAGCATGAGCCAGAAGGATGCCCTGGCAGCTGGGATGGCCAGCAGCGTCCTGGGCTGCCTGAACAGCAAAGCCAGGAGATCAAAGCCAGGGATTATCCCCCTTTAGTCACCAGATCATTAGATCACACAGAAAACTGCATCCACATTCCACACAGCTGTAAAAACCAAATAATGAAGCGGAAATTCCTTCCCAGTTTTCTGATGTGATAAAAGGAAGTTCAGTAGCTCTCCTGAATCAGTCAGAAAGGATAAAAACAGATTAATGGTCTCTGAGTTATACAGGACAGGATGATACGAAACAAAAGCCTTTTTCTCTGATGCCATGATGCCTACCTGGACAAGGTCCAAACCTGAAATTTAAGCAGCTCACATCTATCTGAGTCACAATTTTGAAAGCCAGATTTTTAGGAAGTAAAATTCTAAATTTAATATTGTTTATATCTATCTACAAATTTTAACAGAACATTAAAAAAATTAATAAATTTAGCATTAGTTTGTTCAGTACATCTTCCACCTGGTGTGGCCCTCAGACTACCACCTATTACTGATCTTTCATGTAGGAGGCAATGAGGCAGCAAGATGCAGTCCAAGGACAATCAAAATGGCTTTCAAGGCCTTGGGAAAGCTGGTAAGGGAAGATGAGGCACAAGTTATAGTCTCCTCTGTAACTCTAGTTGAAGGTACCAACATTGGAAGAAACAGATGGTCTATTAATAAATTACTCCACAAGCTGGTGTCACCTCCAAAATGTCGGCGTTTTTGACAAGGGAGTGGCCTTTGTGGCACTAGGCATGCTGGCATTGGATGGGAATCACCTCTTCAGCAAGGTCTCCACTGGGTGGACCCATGGGAATCTCCTGAGGTTTAACAAGACTCAAGTGCAAGGTGCTGTGTCTGGGTTGGGGAAACCACCAGCACCAACCCAGGTGGGGGGATGGAGAGATGGGAGAACAACCCTGCTGAGAAGGACTTGGGGTGCTGGTGGGTGAGAGGCTGGACATGACCCAGCCATGTGCACTGGGAGCCCAGGGAACCAAACATGTCCTGGGCTGCATCCAAAGCAGTGTGGGCAGCAGGGAAGGAGGGGATTCTGCCCCTCTGCTCTGCTCTGGTGAGACCCCACCTGCAGTGCTGCCTCCAGCTCTGGGGTCACAGGAAGGACATGGACCTGTTGGAGAGTCTAGAAGAGGGACATGAGGATGATCAGAGGGCAGGAGGATCTCTCCCATGAGGAAAGGCTGAGACAATTGGGGTTGTGCAGCCTGAAAAAAACAAGGCTTCACGGTGACCTAATTGTAGCCTTTCAGTACCCAAGGGAGCCTACAAGAAAGATGGGGAGGAACTTTTTGCAAAAGCATGTGGTGATAGGACAAAGGAGAATGGTTTCAAAGAGAAAGAAAATATATTTAAGATATTAGGAAGAAATTCCTTATTGTGAGGGTAGTGAAGCACTGGAACAGGCTGCCCAGAGCAGCAGTGGATGCTCCATCTCTGGAAGTGTTAAAGGTCAGGTTGGATGGGGTTTTGAGCAACCAGTTCCAGTGGAAAGTGTCCTTGGCTATGGCAGGGGGTTTGGTACAAAATGATCCTTTAGGTCCCTTCCAAACCAAGCCATTCTGTGATGTCATTATTATTAAACAGCTAATTTCTAAGCATTTGTTCAGACCCAGGTTGAAAACGAGCTGCCTATAAAACCAAAAACTTCAGCAGTAGAAAGCACAGTTGATTTTTCGCCTGTTTGCTTTTTTAATACTTTAGGCATGATGTAATTTCACTTAATACTTTTTCTTCTCATTATAAGAAACTTTAATCACAGCTTGATTTAGAAGATCAAAATGAAAAAAAAAAAAAGGCATATAGTCAGTAACACCTAAAAACTTCGCAATTACTAAGACAGTGAATATACAGAACATTTAAAAGCTGTAAAAATCATCAATTATATTAATTAAGGTATAAATTAGAATTAGTTGTGGTTGGAGAAAAGTCATTCTTCATTGACTTTTGTAATTTTCAATTATATCGATAGTTTCTCCTTCTGAAATTCTCCTTTAACCATGCAGCACATTGATCAATTCTATGATTTGTGTAGCAACTCCCCAAGGCAGAAAATTATGTAGTGAAAAAGAAGCAGCTTTCAACTTAAGCAAGAGAAACTGAAGACACATCTTATTAAAGAAAACAAACAAACAAAAAACTACCAAAACTCTTAGGCTAGGTAACATAAGACAACCGAACCCAAAATGTCATTGGTAGGAATGTTTATGATCTAATACCACCTAGAAAATTAACATATTTCACTTCAAATAAGCCAATGCAACCACCTCAAGTTTACTGGTAATTGCTCACCAGATGCTGTTTTTGATAGCTTCTCATTTAGCTTTTAGAAGTGATTGTCTATAACAGAAAACTTTACCATAGGTAAGAAATGAAGTTAAGCTGTACTTTGTTTTCTGAAAATAAATAGGAAATTCTCAAGCTCTCAATCTCTAATGCAATATTATTAGAAATCCAAATAGTCCCTACTTTTATCAGATAGATCCAACTTTTTCTTTTAAATAAAATTAATTATTGAAACATAGTAACAGAAAAAACCCTCAGTGTTTTTTTCTCTTTTAGATAAAGACAAAATATCCATGAAAACATACCTATTCATAGAATTTTAATGCTCTGGTGTTTCATACTATTAACAGTTCCATTTGCCAACAATATTTTTCTGTCAAAAAAGTTAATTGATCTCATTCAACTCAAGTAAGATAGTCTATTCACTCCCTCAGAAACCTGGAGAAACTTAATAGTAAATTTAAATTAGCCTATACATTCAACATTTATAAGTTTATTGCATTTAATTTGAAGGGGAATTGTGAGTTATGCCAATATAATTCAAAATATGCAAAACTACACTAGAGTTGTTAATTTTTAGTACCCTGAAGCACTAGTGACAAATGGCTATCACGCACAAGAAATAAACTAATAAAAACAAACGTCATTACATGTTCAAGGTGATGAAGGAAAAAAAGAAAAAGAAATCACCACATTAATTAATAACCTATTAATGCAGAGAAAATTCCCAAAGCACATATTCGAGTTGTTTTTTCCCCACCAGGCAGAGTCTGTCCACTAATTAATAGTTTTCAGCTCATGTCAGTTCTTCAGTACCCAAAGTGTGACTCGATAATTAACAAGAAATTCACATCCCAAAGCAAACTAATCAATATTAATGTTATTGAGGGTGGTTGATTCTGATCTTACCTCTGCTATGGTTATGCATTCCGGATGCAAGAACTTAATCATGTGATTGGCCAGCATCAGATAGCACAAAGCATCTTCATCCACGTGTAGGCCAAAATACTCGTTGTAATCTCCACTGAACCCTGTGCCTAATAAGACAGTTTTAAAAGCTACAGTCAGCTTTCTTTTTAGAAAACAGATATTTTGCAATATTCCATTTTATAAGCACCACATTTATTGATGATTTCTGATCTATCCGCAGAGCAGCAAAACAAGCTTTTAGCAAACCTGGATTTTTTTTGAGCATTTATAGAATACGCTGAGTTGGAAGGGACCCACAAGGATCACCAACGTCCAACTCCTGTCCCTGACAGGGCAGCCCCAAGAGTCCCACCCTGTGCCTGAGAGTACTGTCCAAATGTTTCTTGGCTCTGTCAGGATTGGTGCTGTGACCACTTCCCTGGGGAGCCTGTTCAGTGCCCAACCACTCTCTGGGTGAAGAACCTCTTCCTGATATCCAACCTAACCCTCTGCTGGCACAACTTCAGGCCATTCCTTAGGTCTTCTGTCCCCAGTGCAGAGCAGGACAATCCCCTCCCTTGACTGGCTGGTGATGCTTTGCCTGATGCCCCCAGGACACAGTTGGCCCTCCTGGCTTCCAGGGCACTGCTGACTCATATTTAACTTGCCATCAACCAGGACCCCCAGGTCCTTTTCTGCAGTGCTGCTTTCCAGCATCTCATTCCCCAGTACATACATATATCAGGGGTTGTTCTGCCCCAAATGCAGAATCCAGCACTTGTCCTTGTGATTTGGTGATTGCCCAGCACTCCAGTTTGTATCTCTGCAGGGATCTTTTGGCCTTTGAGGGACTCAACGACCCAGGGGCTCTCAACTGTGCCATTGCCAGGTGGGAGCTCCATACATTCCAGCCTCTTCATCACATATACCACCACCCTCCTCCTGCCTCTTCTACCCTGCCTATCCCTCCTGAAGAGCCTGTTGTCATCCAACAGGACACTCCAGGCACAGGACTCATCCCACCAGGCTTCATTTATGTCAATGATGTCATATCTCTGGGACTGGGTCAAAGCTTCAAGCTCCTCATTTCTTCCTCCTGCTGAGTATGTAGGTGTAGAAACACTTCAAATGTGGTTCGTTGCAGCAGACACCTCATGGGGCAGATTGAAGGATCCCACTGGTGCTGAGTTCCTCAAGTTTTGGTGTGCCATCCCATTGCTCATCACTGGCAAGACTGGTTTTATCCCTTTCCCCCCTCTCCTACCTAATTTAAAATTTACCAATGAGCCCTGCTAACTCCTGTTCTAAAACCCTTTTTCCCCCCACTCTGAGAAACAGTGAACCTGATAGCATTATTTCCACAGCAACAGCTGCAACAGGACTGCTGAGATTAGAGCTGATTAAGCTGCTTACCAATCCCATGATGGTGATACAACATAGATGTAACACCGTCAAA
The DNA here is from genome assembly GCF_003031625.1 of Empidonax traillii. NCBI lineage: Eukaryota > Metazoa > Chordata > Aves > Passeriformes > Tyrannidae > Empidonax > Empidonax traillii. The sequence goes on along the minus strand of NW_020956729.1, from coordinate 9,104 downwards.
GCGGAACCCATCAAAGCGATAGTCTTCAATCCACATCCTCAAATTAGACAGAAGGAACCTCAAGACTTCCCAGCTGAAATAACATGAACACATTTTATAAGCTTTAAAAACCTTGGGATCAAGTAGAATTCATCATAC
>NW_020956729.1:7618-8723 GCF_003031625.1 Empidonax traillii | reverse complement strand
ATCCCATGATGGTGATACAACATAGATGTAACACCGTCAAAGCGGAACCCATCAAAGCGATAGTCTTCAATCCACATCCTCAAATTAGACAGAAGGAACCTCAAGACTTCCCAGCTGAAATAACATGAACACATTTTATAAGCTTTAAAAACCTTGGGATCAAGTAGAATTCATCATACCATGTTCCCCACTTGAATATGTAGCACTTGTACTGTGGATTTTACCATTTTAATGGTTTCTTCCCTATTTTTCATTGACCTTCCCTAAGAAGTTTGTCTTCTTAAGTCTTTGTCTTTTACTGCACATAATTTTAGGAGTGCAGATAGGAGGTTAGGAAGAACTGTCCACATAGACATTTAACAGGCTAGTGTCTACATACATGTACAGTATTTTACATACTTGCTAGGGTAATTTTTCTTTGCCTCCCTAAGGGAAAGATATTACAGAAATGCAAAGAAAATCATAAAAGGTTAAAATTTTGTTCCCCAAGATTTTATGAATTTACAGCAATTTTTAGGCATAAAGAAGATAAAAAAAGCTGTCTTTCCCCACTGCCCTCCCAGATTAGCTACAAATCACAAGTCACCAGTAGATTACCAAATCACCTGCTATTCTGCAAATTTACACATTTGAAGAGTAAACCAACTTATGGAAGTTGAGGAGATCTTTTTTTGAAATTCAGAACACGAATGGGGTATAACACACAGACACACACACACACAAAGCAAGCATGGACGTGAAATAAAAAATATAAAAGAGGTTCCAAAGTGAGCAAGCATGGGGAGACATTTGTGAACAGAATTCTATATTAAGGGATAAAACAGTTTTAGGAACAGTTTTCCTACTATTCTTCGCCTCCTCTTCCCCAGGACACTGTTCTCCATAGCTTCAAGAGATCCCCCAAATCTTGTTTCTGCTCTCCACCCTCCAGGGCACAACTCTCTCTGCCACCCTCAGCATGAGCTGCATCAGGAGTGTCTCCTGCAAGCCACGGCTCCAACAAGTTCCCTCATCTCAGCCAGCCAACACATGACAGAGAGAAACTTCTTCTGCCAACATCTTCAACACCTGCCAATTCTATGATTCCTCTCTGATTAATTTTCCA
>NW_020956729.1:2899-7502 GCF_003031625.1 Empidonax traillii | reverse complement strand
TCCAGGGCACAACTCTCTCTGCCACCCTCAGCATGAGCTGCATCAGGAGTGTCTCCTGCAAGCCACGGCTCCAACAAGTTCCCTCATCTCAGCCAGCCAACACATGACAGAGAGAAACTTCTTCTGCCAACATCTTCAACACCTGCCAATTCTATGATTCCTCTCTGATTAATTTTCCAAGACAGCACATCTATGAGCCCACTTCCTACCAAGTTTCTTTTCAGAGAAGAGAGCAAGCTACACAGCGGGACGTGGTGGGTGAGCACAGAGCACCTCAGTCAGCATCACTGTTCCAATTTACCTGTGCACACAGTAGGCACGATGAGTGAAGTGGATCCTTTCTACATTTCCTTTAACAGACATCAGAAACAGTAAATTCCTGAGGAAATTACGACACAAGGAACATACTCCATTTTGACAAAACAAATGTGCATAGTTTCCTTCCTCCAAAAAGCTTCCACAAGGATGCTTTAAGACTCGAGTTAGTTGTATTACACAAAAAAAATGTGTGAAAACACTCCCAGACTGGTCAAATCCTGATCTCACCAAACAGCCAATTCTTATTTATTTCCATAGAATTAGAACATTTCACCTCTTCTTTGCACGCACTGCACACAGACATATACTCATGCATATAAAGACAGAAATATTACCAAATCAAAACATCCAAATTTAGGAAACGTGAATTCCAGCTCACTGTGAATTGCCTCAGTTCAAACCCTTTCCTTGGCATGCACAAGATTTTTTTTGGTTATGTCCCTGTACTCCCCTCTCCCCAGTTCATCCAATTCACAAGTTAAACCTATACAAGGAAGGTCTCAGGAGCTTGTCTGAAGAACCTTTTATATATTTGTTATTTCTCAGGTGAGACAATTTGCAATGAATGAACAAGAGGGAGAATGCTCTGATATTAAAAGAAAGATATTACATAGAAAGATATAAGAAGTCCTACAAACTGTCAAACTGGTCACAAGAAAACCAGCTTTGAGCCAACATTTGCTGTATCTTTTTCTGACCCAGCATGAAATTTGCAGAAAGTTATTTTCTGCAAGCTAAATACTGTGAGAAAAGTCAAAGCAGTAGCTGCATTACAATAAAAATAGCATCTTACACAGAGTTAAGGTAATACATGTACAAAGAGTACATTAATTACTAAAAGCACCAGCCAGACTTAAAGGCTATTTCTTCTCATTTTAGACTGCTTGACTTCATAACCCTAAAGTCCTTACTATGGTGAAGAGGATTTTTACATCTGTAAAACATACACAGAAGTCTCAAAACAGATAACAAATGTAATTCCACCACTGAAGATTGAACTTTGGGAAAAGATGGAGAGTAAGTGTGAAAATAAATTGTAATGACTTTTAGATGAAAAAGTGGCTACGGATCAGAACAAACAAGATGAATCTGATGAAACAAAATATTAGTTAGCAAATTGATGAGATCAAAAACCTGAGTAGGAGCAGCAGATGTTTTCCAACCATCTGATTGCACATGGGAGAGAAGATAATAAATAAATAAATAAATAAGTCATTCTAGTCTAAACTTGGAAAAATTCAGGTTGAGGATTATTTTTAGGAAAGATATCAAATACTAGAAACCATATTGACTTTCAGAGAGAAATATACAGCTCCAAAATATGAGCCAGAATAACAGGGTTTTTTTAAAAACTTGCAAATCACACAAACTATACAGAGGTTCATTTTTTTTCATCCAAGTCAATTTGTTTATGGGAGCAGCAGCATTAGACAGAGAAGTTGACAGATGTAATGAATGACTTGGCAGAATGCCAGTAGAGGCCAAAATTGAAGAGGCATAATTGAAATACATCCACCATGGAAGTAATAATTCAGGAGCATTCCTAAAACAGTACATTCTTGTAATTTTACAGAAAGATATGTAAACAGGATAGCATTCATTAAGAATGTAATTTCTCTTGGGCAAAAGCCGTATCTTAAATTATATCCTAAAATTCTCACATTTTTGCATACCATAAAATTGAGAAAGCTCTTTCACTGCATGCATGATCAAAGAGAGGAAAATATATGCTGTATCATCATCAAGGAACAGAATGATTTACAGGGTAAGAAATTTAAGTAATTTAGAATTCACTCAGACATCATTCAAAACAAAGAAGGTCTTTGTAGAGTATTGCTGGGGTTTTTTTCCTCACCCTTGGAGCCAATAGCTCACTTATTAAAAACAGATTTCTTGTTTGAAAAAGTGAAATAAGCACATCTACGTGGATGACCTGGTTTCATGAGGTGATAAGAAATTTAACAGTTTTCCTATACCAGGTCAGCAGAAAACCTGTGAAATTGCTTACAAGACACACTCATCATTTACTTTTTTCCTCTATACTAATAAAAAGAGCAAAATAATGATTCACCATAAGCATTCTCAAATCTGATCCATGATGAACATGAAATACTTAGATGCAAGCAATGGATTTAAACCAGTTAATTTTCTCACTATGGACAAAAAAATATATTTGCTGTACCTAATACAGTTTGAAGATGTAATTCTTGAACCATATTAATGTTGACCTTCAGGAATTGCATTTATTTTTATATATTAAAGAACTGATGACCTTATAAGAAGCGTGACTTTTATGATGACATAGCTGTTTCAGTTCTTAGTGCTTAATTACCTTAACACATAGTACCACTGAATTGCTAAAATACTACTCAAACTATCCCCAAACATTTCAACAGCTGACTGACTTAAATTCCACCAATGGATTGCTAAACAAAGAAATTGGCATTCAGTCTAATATTGCTAATTTTCAGTGAATCGGGTACAAGTTGTTTTACGGAATAAACATCTAGATTTGATACTTCTTTTTATCACTGCTTACCAGCCTAGATCACTTTGCCTGCTGTTCAGATGCACTTTGTTTAGTCAGTTATATGAAAAGGGCAACCAGTCTTATCCTATTTGGAAAACAACCACCGAAACAATAAAACCCTTTGTATTTCAACCTTCTTAATTTACCACAAGTAATTCCTCTCTGTCATCCATGTACTATCATTGCCAAATCCCAAGTTACCTCTAGCCATAAGGGACTGAGAAGCTGAAGCAGTGCAGGAGGTGCCTATGGTTTAACTCACACTGCCAGGTTGCTCTCCAGACCCGCACTCCTAATTATTCTGAACAGCATTCCATGGGAATATACAGGTCTCTGTCAGTCAACAGAACGTGATCAAGTCGTCAACAGACCAAAAGAGTTTTTGCCTGGCAATCCAAACAGCATTATGCCTCCCAAACGAACTATGCAGATGACAAATAAAAGAAGAGCTATCCTCCTGGGGCGTCTGATAACCTGTGAGCAAAAGAGGTCAGCAGCAACATGTCACTTCCCCTGTATCAGTCCCAAGGAGAGAGAGAAGAAAAGAATTAATTTTTTTCCCCACAGCAACAACCAAAGGCACTGACACAGAGACTGCTAGTTTTTCTGGACTTAGGAATCTTGGAAGTGCATTGCATGACTACATTCTGTATAGCCAGAAAATAATAATTAAAAAAAAAAAAAAAATACCTCCCCAGGCAGTTCTATTTCAGCAATCTTAAGCCAACTCACATTTCAAAGTTAGTATTAGGACACAGAATAACTTAAGGAAAAAGCTTATTCTGGAAACAATTAATATTAATGTTACTATTAATTTAAAATAAACAGAAGATAGCTAAGAAAACTCTTGAGGACAGGCTCCTCTCTAGACTCCAACTTACAGTTACAGCAGAGCTTGGCTGGTAAAAGTTTTCAGAATGGCTGCAACATTCTTGCAGGGTTCTTGAATTACTCTTCAGAGTGTACAGTACTTTGGATGTTATTAAAATAAATTAATATAACCACATTGTTTTGTTAACATTGCCACCATAACCAACCAATGCAAAAGATAATCATTGTGGTCACGATCCCTTTGGTGAAGCAGTTCCACTCTGAAGGTGATCTGAGGGCCACAGGGGGACTTCCAGGTTATCAAATATCTTTATTACTATCCCACTGTCTTTTCCTTCCCTACTTACTGCTTATAATCAACTGCTTGTCACTTTACCTCTGTTCTCTTTATTGAGAGGTGTTTTTTTTGTTTTAAAGAGAAATAGATCCATACCATGACCTCTGTTTCACTTGATTATATTCTGTTTGCTTTGTTACCCTTATACAATTCATACCCTAAAAGTATCAACCATAAAAGTCAATAATTTATATACTGAGATGCAGCAAAGGTGTTGACAGTGTCAAACTACGGATTTGCAACCTTTGATCTTCGGTCTGTAAAGCAGCTTTATCTTTTAAAAGACATTTTGAACTCTGAGGTTTCTCTTTCTTTAAGGTCCCGTCAGACACCAAAAACACTATTAGAGAAGTTTCAATCACCATTTAGATATCTGAGGTTAAAAACATCAGTCAACTCTCCTTACAGCTAACAAAGGGTCCTCACTTAGGAAATCTTGATTGACACTGCAAGTTCTTGGGACTCAACCTTGGAACAAAGAGAACTCACAACTGCAGAACGCACATATATCACTGCAAGTGAGTGAAAGGTTTTGACAAACTGCAATTGCTATGCAATAAAAAAAAAAAAAAAAAAAAAAAAAAAAA
>NW_020956729.1:0-1336 GCF_003031625.1 Empidonax traillii | reverse complement strand
GTCACCTCTAAGCCTTCTCTTCTCCAGACTAAACAACCCCAGCTCCCTCAGCCTCTCCTCATAGGACTTGTGCTCAAGTCCCTTCACCAGCCTGGTTGCTCTTCTCTGGACCCGCTCCAGCACCTCAATATCCTTCCTGAACTGAGGGGCCCAGAGCTGAACACAATACTCAAGGTGTGGCCTCACCAGCACTGAGTACAGGGGAAGGATCACTGCCCTGCTCCTGCTGGCCACACTCTTCTTGATGCAGGCCAGGATGCCATTGGCCTTCTTGGCACACTCTGGCTCATGTTCAGCCTCCTGTCGATCAGCACCCCCAGGTCCCTTTCTGCCTGGCTGCTCTCCAGCCACTCTGTGCCCAGCCTGTAGCGCTGCAGGGGGTTGTTGTGGCCAAAGTGCAGGACCCGGCACTTGGCCTTGTTGAACTTCATCCCATTGGAGTCAGCCCATCTCTCCAGTCCTCATGGACTTAAAGCAAACCCCTGGTGACAGTGAGGCAACAAAATATCACACAAAGTGGATGGGACCTATTAAAAGTCACTTTCAAATCTGTTTCTTGTCAGGTATTCAAGCATCAGAACCCACATGAAGTCTGCCAGCTGTGAGAAGAGCAGTGGTCACAGCAAAACCCAGCATTTGTTCAGATCAGTGTCTATGAACCCTTCAGACATGAAATGATTGGCATCCAACTTCCACTGGGAAGAACAAATCTCTCTGCAGACTATTACAAAAGGTCAGGGCTTTTTGCTGTGCTTTTGTTTTCAACAAAAAGGGTGTTTAAAGATAGTAGTGGTCACTGATATCAGTTTTCCCAGTAGGAGTGGACTTCTGATGAACTGCTCAAGGAGTTTTCCCATCTAGAGCAGCTGGTCATTACACAGTTGATTTCAGGAAGAGTGAAGTTTCCAGCTGGCTTCCTAATTGGAAAACAGCCACAAACATTCTCAGATGTGGGTCAGCCAGTCAGGTTTTTAAGGAAGTCAAGATTATATCTTTTCCTGTTCGAGGTAGTATTAGTTTATCTTGAACGCAATAGTTTCCAGGCACGTATTTCCCACAACCACTCAATGCCTCTCACTCACAGAAAGAACTAAGATGAAAGACGGATGGCCACGGGAGTGGAACACCTCTCACCACAGCCTCTTACTCCCAGCTGTTCTGAGCACTCTTACAGAAGGATACAGATCTTTAAAAAGGGCAGACAGGAAAGAAGTTGCTTTTTCTATTTTTATAGGACATTACTCCATTAAGCTGAACTGTGTATGAGGTAAAAAGACTAAAAATAAAACCCAATATATGATTAGTGCCTCACAGTCATAAGCTGTAAGAAATTAGA
>NW_020956728.1:92632-94756 GCF_003031625.1 Empidonax traillii | reverse complement strand
AACAAAAAAAAAAAAAAAAAAAAAAAAAAAAAAAAAAAAAAAAAAAAAAAAAAAAAAAAAAAACCCAACAGCTTAATTTGTCCAACAAATGCTGACAGATTGTTCAGGGGTTCCACAGCCTCAGCTGAACGACTCTCTGGGGTTACATGAGGAGTAATTTAAGGTAGTCCTGGGAAAAGGGGGAAGTTGTTTGGAATATTCGGGGTCGTTTAAGGCATTTTAGGACATTAAGTTGCCTCCTGTGGGACTGGCTGTGTCTGTCCCACAGACACCTGGAGTGTTTTCTTTAAAGCAGTGAAGTGCATCTGTGTTTTCTCCACGTGAGAAACAAGTGAGGATTTGGGAATTTACAGTTAATTTGTGCAGAGCAGGGTCCAGTCACGTCCCTGTATGGGAAGAACAACCATCATCAGATATTTGCCTTTTTGTTCTGGCCTCAACAGGCATGGAAGTTAAATATTTAAGGGTGGCCTCAGGTATTGTGTGCAGTGTTGTGTGTCAGGGGAGCAGGGGGAGCTGCCCAACCCTCCTGAGGTGATTTTGGGATCTTCCCTGGCAATCCCAAGCCTGACTGGTGTTGGACATTGCAGGTTTTTAACAGAGTGGGGCCAAGGCAGTGGGCTTTGGTAAGGGGTACTTTGTGGTTTATTGGTGTGAATTCCTTTTGAAGTTCATTTAGGATTAGGGAACAGTGGGTTCAGACTGAAAGAAGGGAGATTTGGGGGAGATATTGGGAAGAATCTCGTCCCTGGGAGGGTGGGCAGGCCCTGGCACAGGGTGCCCAGAGAAGCTGTGGCTGCCCCTGGATCCCTGGAAGTGTCCAAGGCCAAGGTTGGACGGGGCTTGGAGCACCCTGGGCTGGTGGAAGGTGTCCCTGCCCAGGGCAGGGGGTGGCACTGGATGGGCTTTGAGGTCCCTCCAGCCCAAACCATTCCAGGTGTCTGTGATTTCCCTGGGCTCCTCCAAGCTGTCAGGGCTCAGGTTTTGCAGGAAAATGGGAGAAGCCCCAAGGCTTTAAAAAACACTGTGAGGGGAAGCCCAAACCTGTTGCTGTTGAGATGCTGGAGAGGGTTGTGGGGGGATCCTGGCAGTGGAGTTTGACCCTTTTTGTGTCCTTTCTCCTCCTCCTCCTCTGCAGTTGGCACAGACGAGTCCCAGGAGAGCAGCATGACGGACGCAGATGACACGCAGCTCCACGCGGTGGAAAGCGACGAATTTTAACCTCCAAGAGCCACTGTCTGAGCCTGAGTGTGTGTGACTGGTACTGTCGTGTCCTCCCCTTCCTTCCCACCCTGGGTGTTCACCTCTCTGAGCCAGCGCTGTCGTCGATCTCCACTGACACCCCACGAGTGGCACCTCGGAGCTGAGCTGTGCCAGAGTCCATGGCAGTGCAATATCCAGCTGCTGCTGAGTCTGACTAGGTTGGCTCTCACACATTTATGAAAGTGACTGACTGAGGAAGAAGAAATGCTGGTTTTTGGACTCCCCTTTGCTGGAAAACAAACAAACAAACAAAAAAACCAATATCATGGAAGACAGACTTGTGGTTTGCTGTATGGAAGGCAGTAGATGTGGGGATAGTACTAATGACGAGGTGTCTTGTTCTTTTTTTTCCAGAAAAAAATGTGTCTTAGTTTGGGTCTTTCTTGGTAAGCAGAGTGCTGAACCTCATTTCCAAGTTCTCCAAGGACAGTGGTGACAAAACAGGACTCTTGCCTATTGTAGTGTGACTGAAATGCCAGGGAGTGTCGGTGACCTCGAAGCTGCGGCGTCTCCAGCGAGCCAGCCCAGGACTGGGAGCGAGTCCCCCCCACGGAACAACAGCCCGTGGGCCCTGCTCAGAGAGCAGGCTGCAGGAGAGAACCTCCCACTGCAGGATCAGAGCTTTCCTCAGATGCTTTTCATGTCCTAACCATGAATTAATTTATTGGCCCGGGCTCGGGAAGGGGCAGTGTTTTACTCTGCCCTCGAGTCAGCACCACCTCGCTTCGTTTCTCCTGCACCCCTCCACTTGTTCTTCCCCCTCTTAAGAGTAACAGAAATTTAATAAAGGGCAAAATCAAGAGACAAACGAGGTACAAGTGTAATGTTGACAGCGTGGAACCCTTCATCCTGAGAGAGGGG
>NW_020956728.1:87262-92386 GCF_003031625.1 Empidonax traillii | reverse complement strand
GGGGCAGTGTTTTACTCTGCCCTCGAGTCAGCACCACCTCGCTTCGTTTCTCCTGCACCCCTCCACTTGTTCTTCCCCCTCTTAAGAGTAACAGAAATTTAATAAAGGGCAAAATCAAGAGACAAACGAGGTACAAGTGTAATGTTGACAGCGTGGAACCCTTCATCCTGAGAGAGGGGGAAGACTGTGGAAGCCTTAATGCAATCAGAACCTTGGTCAAACACATCAGATCCCTGGCTCGGGTTGGTGTCTCATTAGAGCTGTGATCACTTGGAAAACTGTTTTGTAGAGCGTGGTCCAAGCAGGATGCAACAATGTGCAATTATCTGTCTTTTTTCCTTATTTTTTTTCTTTTTTTTTTTTTTTCCTCTTTTTTTTTTTTTTTTTTTTTTTTTTTTTTTTTTTTTTTTTTTTTTTTTTTTTTTTAAGTTGTTCTTTCAGTTTCTCACTCCAGGAACACTTTCCTTTCCTCCAGGGGCTGTTCCTGTGAGGAGGAAGCTGCACCACGTTAGCAAGTCCGAACTGCTCTCTGGAGCCTTCTGCAGCAGCAATTTGTGCCCTTTGTGCAGTGATGATAAAGAAAGTGTATGATGTCAGCAGTTTTAAAGAGCAATTTATGCCTAATAAATTGGGAATGATACAAATTTCATAGCAATGTATTCGTTGTGATCGGTCTTAATTATTAATATTTTTTTTTAAAATCCATTAGTTTTTAGGGGTCTCTTAATTACCTTCACACTTTAATTTCTTTTAAGTTGTCCCTGTACAGGAGGTACATCCTCTGAGCAGAGAGGAGCTGGGACAGAAGCCACGTGGACACCTTTATCCTTGGAAAAATCAGCCCCCAAGTTCTGAGCAAAAATCAGAAATTCTCTGGATCCTTGTTGGCTTTTTGAGGTAGGAGGACGAGCAGGGGAAAACAGGCTCCAGCTGCCGTCCCAGCATGACGAGGAATCTCCGAAATCTGAGCAACAAGAAGACTTTAAAGGCGCTTCGTGCCTCTGCCACCTCCTCGGGCTCAGCCGGGGCTGGAACGTGGATGGATTGATGGGAAAATCACGGCCCGTTGTGGCTGGATTGAGTATTCCAGAACTCCCCCCTGTTCCTGTGGCTGCAGCTGCTGGTGGGGGTGATTCCCCCCTTTCCTGCAGAGGCTCAGCTTTCCAGGGAGCTGCTGTGTGCCCGTGGCACAGCTCCCAACTTCCCTGTGTCTCCCTGTGCTTTTCCCTTCCCGGCACATCCCGGGCATGGAGGGAGTCCAGGCAGCATTTATGGAATGCCACTAATGAATGTGTTAATTGGCTTCCTTTTGGTTCCCAAAGCAGGAGGAAGCAGGTGCTGTTCCCTTGTAACAAGTGCTGGTGTTTAGGTGGGGACCAGAGATCCAGGAATCTAAAGGGCTTTTTCCATTTTCCTTCTGTTCCCTAAAAAAAAAAAAAAAATGAAACTTTCAACCCTCTGGAAAATCTCCTAATTCAGCTTGGATCTGCCAAAGGATATTCATGTTACCTGGAAGATTTCATACATAAAACCAGCCCTGGCTTTACATGTACACCCATACCTGGAAGGGATATTTTCTTTTTTCCAAAGAAGCCAGAGTCACATTTAGCCCTTCTAAGGAGAAACACAAAATGAGCATTGAGTGACTAAAACTTTGGCTCTGGGAGGAGGGACAGGGAGGAAGAGGCACTGACAGCCAGGTGAGAGCAACTGTCCACGGAAAAGAATTAGGGAACTTGTCATTTTCTTACAACAAAACTATGGAAAAATGCAAAGTGTGGGTGTGGTGTTACTATTTGCATTGAAACAATGTAATTCGTCTTTTTTTTTTCTTTTGTTTTTTTCTTCTTTTTTTGGCTTTTCTCGACTTTTTATTTCAAAAAAGTTGTACAGTCTTTGGGGTGGGGAGGGGGGGGAAAGGAAAACAAACAAAGTCTTTTCTGTTAATATATTTGCGATTCATTCAAGGATGTGGAAAAATCCAAATAAACTACTTTTAAAAGCAGGCTCGGCCCGAAGGTGCTTTGGGATGTGGGGGGTGAGATTTGTCCCTTCAGGAGGGGTGGGAAGGGTTTGAGGACACAGCGGGGGCTGTTCCTGTCCTGGGGTACCTGGGGGTCCAAAGGGGCTCCAGGAGAGCTGGAGAGGGACTGGGGACAAGGGGTGGAGGGACAGGACACAGGGTTAGATGGGATGGTGGGCAGGCCCTGGCACAGAGAAGCTGTGGCTGCCCCTGGATCCCCGGAATTGTTGCTGCTCACCCTCACCTTCCATCCTGCAGCGACGGGAGATTCAGTAACCTGAACGAGGAGCGGGTTATTTTTATTTTCACTTTTTCCTGCCTTCTGCAGCAGCTGGAATCATTCCAGTCTTGTCCTTCCAGAGCTTCCCAGGAAGGCTCGTGTAGGAATTCCTCCTGCTGCAAACAATCACCTCGGATTAAACCTCCTACCGCTCCTTTTCCCCCGCTACATCAACCCCAATCCCGCGATTTTTGAGCGCCGAGTTTGGCTGGAAAAGCGATTCCGAACTAAACCCTTTCCCTCTGATTTTTTTTTTTTTTTTCCTCCCATGTTCCTTTTAATCCCGGACGTTTATTATTGTGCCTCCCGGTTTAAATTCTCCGGGGCCAACTTCCCGCCCGGCAGCGGGAGCCGAGTTGTTCTTCCTGTGTCCCGGTTTCAGCCTCCCCGTGTCTGCTGGAATTGGGCTGATGGAGCCGCTCGGAGCTGGACTCGTCCCTGCGCTGAACCGGAGCTTTGTTAAGCTGAGCTTTAGGTGCCTCCAGAGAAAGGCAGAGTTGATTTACGAGCTGCGATGCATCGTTCCGGGGGCTGAACCCCAGCCAGAACGGGGGTTTTCTGAGGCAGGGAACCCTCCCAGGATCAGGGTTTAAAAATCCTGTTAACACAGAAAATGAAACTTTCTCTGCTTCTTTTGCTGAGCGGTGTTTGTGGAGCACTGGGCTTGTCTGCCAGTTTGGGTCCAGCTGCTGTAGAAACCTTGGGAGATGCTCCTGGGTGAGCAGGGACAGGAGGGGACCCAGTCCCTTCCTTGGGGGCACAGCACCGGATCCCGACAGCAAAGGATGGAAGGACTTCAAAAATCCTGATGGCACCAACAAGGGAAGAGTCAGAAACACCTCCCAGATCAGAAAAAAAAATAAAATAAACAAAACCACTTTCAAAGGTCAATTCCATCAAAACTCCCCCAGAGAATCGCATCCAGAAAGAAGCCACACATCCCTTTCTGACATTCTTTCCTCAGTTAGAAATCTCCTGTTCCCAAATCCAGCAGTTCATGTGTGGAACAGCAGGAATTCTTTGTTGCCAGGACGTTTGGAAAGCTTAGGGAGACAAGAGGATTAGCTGCTGCTTTCTGCCTCTTTTGGATTCTCCTGTGTCCCGACAGACTCAGAAAAGTCTCTTTTCTGGCAGGTGTTTCTCCTCAGTCCCATCGCTCTGTGGGAGCAGCTCGTCCACTCACCTGCTTTTAAACACTTTGTCACCTGCAGAATATCCTCATATTCTGGATTTTCCTGGATAACCTGGGGAAAAAACCCAAGCTGGTTGCAGCCACCTCCCCTGGAGAAGGAGGGCAAGGATGGTGGGAAAAATTCCTTTTGGCTCTAAAAGTGAAAACTCCCCCTGAAAAGACTCTATGTAAGAACAAGTGTGGTAAATCCTCTCTGCCAGTGAAGGAACTCTCCTGCCTCCCCACACTGGGTGGAGTTCCCCACGTCCAGCCAATCCCTTGGGAAGTCTCCAGGTGTGTTGTTGTCTCCCTCTCCATCACCACTGTCCTGTGGATGGACAGAGCTGGACTTTGGGGAGGTTCAGGGGCAAGAAATCAGAGCCAAAACCGGACACAGCTTGGCTTCCCAAGCAGACAAAAATGGGAATTTTCTCCTTTGGTCCATCCAGCAGAACTCTTCCCCAGCTTAGTGCTGGGGATATTTTTTTTTCCTGGGGGAGCAAGGGCTTTGAGGATCACTTATGGAAACTTATTCAGAGCATCTCAAACATCCTTCTGGTCCTTAAATAGGCCATATAAAAACAAGGGAGATTGATTTTCACACTGGTAGATAGTGACAGGATGAGGTGGAACTGTTTTAAACTGAGATAGAATTTAGATTAAATGTAACTAGGAAATTCTTCACTCCAAGTTTGGGCAGGCCCTGGCACAGGTTGCCCAGAGAAGCTCTGGCTGTCCCATCCCTGGAAGTGTCCAAGGCCAGGTTGGACAAGGCTTGGAGCAACCTGGAATAGTGGAAGGTGTCCCTGCCTGTGGCACAGGGTGGAATGAGATGGGTTTTAAGGTCCCTTTCAAGCCAACCCATCCCATGATCCTCTGATCCTCTCTCCAGCTCTCCTCTCCCAAAGGGAAACAGCCGCTCTCTTTTCATGGAAGGACCATCAGTGGGAAGGGAAGGAGCTCAGCTGCTTTTCAGCCTGCAGGACGTGCGGTTGGGCCCTTAATTTCAATTAAACCCGGCCTGTGACCGGGATAAAAACTAAAAGGCAATTTAAAAAATCAGCAGTGGAAGCGGATGAAGAGAGGACGACACCGCTGTGTCCCCACGGCCGTGGGCAGGAGGAGAAACCACTGGCAGGGTTTCCTGTGTCTGAGAGAAGAAGGTGACGCTGAGACGACCCGGAATACCCAGCGTGTGGCTCACGAGGGGGCTGCTGGTGGGTGGGGTGGGTCAGATTCCACGGGGCCCATGCATGGCACAGTCTGGGGACAGCCACGGGTGGGGGGCACATGGGGCAGGGGTCTGCTGGTGTCCCCCGCCAGGCAGTGGTGGGGACAGAACGCTGCTGTCACCCGTGGATGTCACACCCGCGGGACACCAGCCCGGTGTGACGCGTGGGACAGCGGGACACGGGCCCAGCGGGCACGGGGGACACGGGCCCTGCGTCACCCGCGGGACACGGGCCTGGTGCCACCCGCGGGACACGGGCCCGGTGCCACCCGCGGGACAGGAGCCCACGCCCCCCTCGCCCCGTGCCGGGCGCCCCAGTGTCACCCCCCTGGTCCCCCCGCAGGTCCCTCCAGCGCCGCGGGACCCTCGCCCCGCACGGGGCACGAGTGGCCTGCGGCCCGCGGGGCACCCCGCGCGTC
>NW_020956728.1:81163-86956 GCF_003031625.1 Empidonax traillii | reverse complement strand
CCACCCGCGGGACACGGGCCCGGTGCCACCCGCGGGACAGGAGCCCACGCCCCCCTCGCCCCGTGCCGGGCGCCCCAGTGTCACCCCCCTGGTCCCCCCGCAGGTCCCTCCAGCGCCGCGGGACCCTCGCCCCGCACGGGGCACGAGTGGCCTGCGGCCCGCGGGGCACCCCGCGCGTCCCCCCAGCCCCGACCCGCTGACACCTGCGGGGCACCCCCACCCCGCACCATCCCCCCGCAACTCCCCCCGCAAGACCCGCACCCCTCCGCCCCCCGCCCCGCCGCTCCCGCGGCCCGGCCGGACCCTCGGCTACCCCGGGGGGGGGCTGCGCAGCGCCCTGGTCCCCCCGGAGCGCCCTGTGCGGGTGCGCTCTGACCGGGGTGGGGGGGTCCCCGGTGGGGGGGGTGTCACTGAGCGTGGGGGGGCCCTGGGGGGGGGTCGCGGGGCAGGGGCCGAGCGGCGGCACCGCATCAATCACCGCCCGCCCCGCCCCCCGGGCCGTGATTGACGGGGCGGCGGCCAATGGGGCGCGCCCATGCCCCGCGCGCAGCCAATGGGCGCGCGGGGGGGGCGGAAGGTGCCCGCTCGCAGGCGGCGGAGCGGCGCAGGTACGGGCGGGCGCGGCGCGGGCGGGGGGCGCCGGCCACGGCCCGGGGGTCGCCGCCCCCCTCCCCTCACGGC
The DNA here is from genome assembly GCF_003031625.1 of Empidonax traillii. Lineage (NCBI taxonomy): Eukaryota > Metazoa > Chordata > Aves > Passeriformes > Tyrannidae > Empidonax > Empidonax traillii. The sequence goes on along the minus strand of NW_020956728.1, from coordinate 86,275 downwards.
CGTACCCACAGCCCGGCACAGCCGCCCCCGGACCCGCGGCCCCGCCGTCCCTCAACTTGGCTGCGGGGGGGGGGAAAGGGGGGGCCGGGCCGCGGAGAGGCTGGGGGAAAGGCGGGCAGGGAGGGAGGGAGGGAGGGAGGAGGTGTGTGGGGGGGGGGCGGGTCCCCCTTCCCCACGCAAGGGAGTTGCGGGTCGGGGGTCGCGGGGGGGCGCAGGGGGAGCTCCGCCTCGCCGCGCTGCCCCCCCCGGGGGGCCGGGCCCGGCCGGCTCCGTGCGGAGCGGGGACCCCCCCCCCCAACCCCTTCACCCGCCCCGCGCCTCCATTTTAGCCCCGGGAAGCGAGGCCGGGCCCGGGGGGCTTCCAGCAGGAGCAGAGGGGTTGGGGGGCTCCCCCCTGGCGCTCCGCGCCCCCGGGCCGGCCTGCGAGCGCTGGCGGGCCCGGCCCCGCCGGCCGGCCCGGGGCGGGATGGAGGTAACGGGGCAGAGGGGCTGCGGGGCCCCCTCCCCTCACAGCCCTTTTCTCTCCCGCAGGGCCCGGCTTTTCCCACCTCCCGGAGTAAATAAATAAGAAACTTGCCCCCCCCCTCCATCGCTGGAAAGGATCCCGGAGGTCTCCCCCCCATCCCCGTGCTGAGCACCTGGAGCGCAGGTGTGAGGATGGGCCTGGCCGAGATGCCCACCAAGGTAGGTCCCTCCCGGCCCGGCTCTCTCCGGACCCCCCCGGGGCTGAGGGGGCGTGGGCAGGCCGAGGTTTGGCTTCTGACCGTGCAGGACGAGCCTGGAACCCCGCACGGAGTTTCTTGGCGGATGCAGAACTTTAAAATGGAGGTTTTCGGGTTTTTTTTTGGCTGAGGATGTGGGTTCATCCCATGGGGAATTCTTTCTCCAAAACCATTCCAGTGCCCACACGTAGTGGAGAGATGTGTAGGCTCCTCTTGGGAGCTTGTGTGTGTTTACAGGTGTTACCTGTCCTTGTGTGCAGGAGCATCGAGACATCCAGGTGTGACCTGCCCAGAAAAAGAAAGATCTCCTACTTTTTTTTCCCCTCCCTTTCTTGTGGGCATCCTTAAACCCCAGGTTTACGTTAATCAGTTCCTTTTAATTTACTGATGTTCTCTGGCTTATGTAGGTATTTATGATGTCAAAAGAGTATTTTTTTTGTGTGCACCTGTCAGAGGGGTCTTGGCTTTGTCCCGTGAAAACCAAAGGTCTAAATGTGGCTTTTCCTCCTCACATTTCCCTGTTTTCCTCGTGTATGAGGCAGGTCTGGGGCTTCTGAGTCTGGAGTGGAGTGTGGTGAGGGCTTGCTGATGCTCCTCTTGAAAAGTCACCTCTTGCCTTGCTGATGTTGTTGCAGGTTAAATTGTGTGTCCTAAACACTCAATCTGGTTCCGTGCAGCCAAATAAAACCTGGAGGGAAGCGCTGAAGGGAAGGATATTTCCCTCCTTTCATAAATCTGTAAGCCAAAGCGGCCTGACTTTAGGTCAATTATGGAGGCTGAATTTAGACAAATTCTCTTGTAATGGGAAAACCCAAAATATTTTCTCAATCCCTTCGCACTGACCTTAAGACAAATCTGCTGTGGTATCTGATCTCCAGTTGGCCAACCCAGCAGCAAAGGCTCTTAGTCTTTGTACGCAGAATAACCCAGTGAGTTGTTCTGTGGGCTTTGAAAAAGGAATTAAACCCCTCTGTTGTGGGTTTTGGAGGTTATCAGTGAATATCTTGGCAATCTGTGTTCCTGCAGCTCCTGCCAGCGCTGGTGGGAATCGGGAGATGACTGAGAGGGTCGTGTCGGGCTGTTGTGTCCACTCCTCATCTGCACTTTGAGGCTTTTGCTTCTTGTGCTGAGGGTCTGGTTGGACCCTGATTTTTGGAGTGTGTGAGTGTGTCATCTGCTCCTGTGCCAGTTGCTTTGCAGGTGTGATTAGGACCTGTCTGAGGGCTGCCCTGGCCTCGGGTTGTGCTCAAGCTCTACCACCCAGCGTTGCTGTCAGAATTTACGCTGTTTTATTATTGTGGAGGAGACCAGACTTGCAGGTTGTGTTGTCTCTGGAACAGGAGGTCTCAGAGCACAGCCCTGATCCTCAAGGGTCTGATTCTTCAGCATAACCAAAGGAATAAATTATCTACTACCCCGCTTATCAGCTGTGGTTCAGTCTGGTGAAACCACTGCTTCAGTTTGGGATTAAACTGAATCAGGAGCAGCTACCAACAGAGGGGTAATTCCCCCCGCCTCCCCAAGTCTAGAAATCCAAACAAGCTATAGAATTGTTCCAAGTGCCCTATAGCAGAGTTAGAAATTAATTCTGTTAGTGGATGTGAGGAAAGCCGTGTGAGAAAGATGACATGAACCAACAAGCAGACTTAGAACTGGCGGTGGTGGTGGCAGAGGGAGAGTCGTCACCTCCCGGGCTCAGCAGTGACTGGAGGCTGGATTTGGGAGTTTTGGGTTTGCTGCTGACTCCCTCAGGGAGCTTGAGGTGCAAGATTTGGTGCGGGTTGAACCCCTGGAGATGTTCTGTGAGCTTTAGCCGTGGCTTGTGGATAAAGGAAAGTGGATCAGGACTTTCCATCTGGGAGAGGGAGGGAGGGAGGGAGGGTTGAGTTGGGCAGCAGGAATAAACCCAGTCTCCCTCTCAGCCCTGTGCTGGTAGAACACCAATGCTTTTTAACCAGTTGCTGGGTTTTTACCTAATTCTTCTAACTTTTATTTGCATGAAAGCTCCTCAGTCTATTTGTCTGTCACATGGTGGACCCAAATGTTACCCCAGCAGTGGGAACACGGTGTGAAATGTCTCTGCTGTAACTACACAAACCCATCAGGATTATTTCACCGCTGAGGTTTGGAAGGGTTGTCCCCTAAAACTCCATTAGCCTCTGCCTCGTGGTTTTAGAAGACATGGGGTTTAAATGGTTAGTGCAAGTTAGATCACATTTCCCTCTCCTTTTCTTTCCTCTCCCATGATCCAGCTACCTGAAATGGGAGGGATGCAGCTTTTAAAGGTGAGCTGGCACCTTTCTTACTCTGCTCTTCATTTATATTTCATTTCACTGCTTGCATCATTACATCTCTGGGGTCACAGAGTGTGTTCTGCACAAACCACCCAGAAGGTATTGCCTCAGTTACTGCCATCACAGCGTTTCCTAAGCAAATATCCACCCAACCTGGCATCTGAGGCTTATCCTTGCCCTTCTTGTGCAGTTTCCTACCCGTGTTTTGGGTGGATGGGAGCCAACATGGTAACATTTGTGGCAGGTCAGGGGCACCTGCGTGAGACAATGTAAGTTGATGAAACCCAGCTGGAGTAACAGCTTGAAAATTCAGGGTGTTTTCTTGTGGGTACTCGGCCAGATGTTGTTCTTCAGGAAGTGCTTCTCTGTGTTCCCCAAACTGCGCCAAATAAATAGGAGTTCCCAGGAGGGCTCTGGGAAGGCTCTTTCACCTTGGTCTGATGCAACAGCGGGGAGGATTCCAGTGCTTTTTGGCACGAGGAGACCGACGCCTTTGGCAGGGGCTCAGACACAGCAGGGAGTTTGTTGCCTTCACTAAACAGTCTGGTTGCCCAGAGAAGCTGTGGCTGCCCCTGGAAGTGTCCAAGGCCAGGTTGGAGCAACCTGGGCTGGTGGGAGGTGTCCCTGCCCATGGCAGGGGGTGGGGCTGGATGGGCTTTGAGTCCCCTCCAACCCAAACCATTCTGGGATTCTGTGTTGTTCTTGGAATTCTGTATTAGATGGCTCTTCCAGAGGGGTTTCAACGAGCAGTTTAACTCAGATCAGTCACTCAGCTTTTTTTTTTTTTGCCGTATGGTAGTCCATTCATTTCCTGTTCTTATCAAGGAGACTAAAATTCCGTTGATCCAGAATTTCCCAAGGAAGATCCATGTTTGTAGCTCACCCAAGGATACATCAGTTGAACGGGTACCTGCTTGATCAGGGAGGGGTTGCTGAGCTCTGCCAGCCTCTGTTTGCCTTCATGTGCCTCCACTTTCTGTTTTTTAAGGACTTTGCTCTTTTTCTTTTGCCCTTGTCAGGATGAGGTGGGAAATCAGGATGAATAGGTGGGAAAGATGAGGCAGCAGTCAGGTTTGAGGAGCTGGGCACACGACTCTCACCAGATGTTGTACTCTGTGGTTTGTGGATAGAGGGTGATTCACAGGATGATGCAGTAAAAATGTGGATTCACTGGGGAGAGCTGTTCTTGTGCATGTGGAGCGTCTCAAGAGCAGGAACAACCTGTGTGAGGGACCTGTGGGTGAGGGTGCCTGGTACAGGAGCTGCCAGCTGACCTGGAGATGTTGTGGCACAGTTTCCAGTGGGAAGTGGAGCCTGGAAGGGCTGTGGGAAGGTACCTGTCAGACCCCTGTCAGAGCTGTATTATTTTGGGCTGCACAGCAGTTTTTGCTACATCATCTCCAGACCAGGCTGGGCAATGGAATCTGCAACTGTGTCTGTGCTGCAGGAGGATCCAGACCTGGACTGGACTGTCAGGCTGGAGATCTGGGCTCTTGGTCAGGTGCCTCAGCAGAGAACTCTGCACTGCAGGATCAACAAAAGATCAGAAACTTTATTGCCCAGGAAGTTCTTTTTAACTTCCTCTGCCACAAATTGTCCCCTCCAAACGAAACCACAGTGTTTGCTACTTCTGCTTTTCAGCTGAGCTGAGTTCAAGGTACATTAAAACCAAAAAGTAATCAGAAGTTTGCATGCCACCGTAGGGTCCTGGGTTCCTGAAGAGCTCTCCAAGTGTGGTGAGCGGATCAGGAGGGACTGTGGAGCTGCTTCTGAGCTCATCATGCGACTGTCTGTCAGAAATGGCATTTTTGTTACCCTTAAGAACAGATTATGTTCTCCATGTGACCCTGCTGTGTGCTGGATGTGGGGTTGCTGATAACACACTGCCCTGCTGCCCTCCTTGGCACTGTTTCATCACTGACTTAAAGCCCAGTTCAAGGTCCCTACACTCTTTTTTTTTTTTTTTTTTAATTATTTTTTTTAAGGTTCTGCATGAAAGTGTTGAGAATGGGGTAACTGGTGTGTTGGGATGGGGAATGGCCACCAGGGAGGGGACAGTTGGGACTGACTCCAAAAATCCCAGCTGTAATGACGGT
>NW_020956728.1:68957-78151 GCF_003031625.1 Empidonax traillii | reverse complement strand
AAAAAAAAAAAAATTTAAATTGCATAACCTCAAATCTTGCAAAACGCGTGGAAGGGAGCAGGTCCTCCCGCGGCCCCAAATCCGGCTGGAAAATAGGAGCGGAGCGGTGCCGGTAATCCCGGTGGGCTGTCACCGGCGGGAGCCGTGTCACCCGGGCGCTCTCCCTGCTCCCGGGGTGCACAATAGCATCATTTTCCAGGTGGTTTCGAGCTCCAGAAACGTTTCCCTCTATTTACTTTCCTGCCGTGTATTTTGTATTTTATTTATTTCGAACCGATCCGGAATTATTTTCCCCCAAAACAAGCTGGAAGAGTCCGGCTATCCTGCAGTGCTTTGCTGTGATCCCTACGTGTGTTTACTTCCATCATGGGATTAGCATCTTCTAGTGCTTGATTACAGAGAAATTTCCCTCATTTGGGGTATAAATGGGGGTCATGCAGCAGGAAAAATAAAGCAGTAATTATATGGGGAACTAACCTTATTTTCTCCCCCAAAAACCAGACCCCCCCCTTCCAAACGGAGGTGTCATCCCTTCGCTCCTTAAATTTGGTGTCCAGGTGGAGCAGAAGGCAGGCACTCCATAGATTATATTCCCTGTTATGTAAAAATGCACTCGAATGACAAACTGTAGTTTTCCATGAAACCGGTCAGGATATGGGAGGAACTGCAGGTTTTTTATTTGTTTTGACTGACCATTATATTTTGAACTGGTTTGGGCCACGGCCGGTGGTGGTGGTGGTGGTTACATCATGTCGTGTGTTGTGTACGGGGTGCTTTGTGTGCCTCTAAAAAAAAAAAAATAAGGTGAGGAAAAGGCCCTTTTCTCCGAGGTGGGAAAGTCGGGAAGGACTTCTGTGTGGGTCGGTCCCGCTGCCAGCACGGAGGGTGGGGGGGGGTGGAGGATAAAACATTTTGGGGGGGATGGTTAAGGTGTGACGTGTGTCCCTCTGAACCTCTGCCGTGGCGGAGGAATCCAGGGATCCGTTTGCATGGAAGCGTTTTTCTCTTTAAAACCATATTTGTCCTTTTTATAGCCTTTGTTTTCATGGAGGAACCTCTGATGCTCTTCCCTGCTTTAGCGTAGTCCTCTTGGATTTCCATTCTGGCACGGGGAACAGCGACGCTGCTCGATCTGATTTTATATTTATATATATATATATATATAAAATTATTTTTTTCTTTAATTGAGAAGTCAGCAGCCTTTTAAATCGGCGAAGGGGGAAGTGAAACGCGCTTGACCTGGGGGGGTGGTGAAGGAGAAACTGGGGGAAGCCCCAGTTTGCTGCTGGGAGCAGGATCCCGGGAGCTCAGTGTCCCTCCCCTTGGTGTCGGCCTTCGCCCGCCCTCGGAGACCAGATATGGGCGGCGTGTTTTTTTGGCGCGGGAGGGACGGCGATGGTGGTTTGGTTTTTTTATTTTTATTTTTTTTTTCCTTTTCCCCCTGTAGCCACACTGCCAAGGTAGCACAGCTGTGTAGGGCTTAATGGATTGATATGCTGCAGGAGCAGTTAATTGTGGAACTTGGTTGTGGTCCTGTTATAGCTGATTTGTAATGATTTAGCAATGAGGATGACTTGTGTTCGTCGTCAGAGGTGATAAAGCAGCAGATGACCAGGCAGATGTGGCTGTGTGTGTTTCTCTTACGCTCCCCCCCCCCCTTTTGCCTTGTGTTTATTTTATTTATTTATTTTTTTTTAATGCTGTATTTCAGTCTCATTTGCTCTCGGGGATCATCCAGTAACCGGAGAGCTGGGGAGGTTCTGACATCATGCAAGGCAGGGGTGAAAGCTGAGCAGTTCTGTGACCAAAGTCACTTCCTTTTGCCCTGTTTATAACTTGTGTTTTGGTGAAGGCCACTGCCATTATCTAAGGAACGCTTGGAACAAAGACTGTCTCTGGAGTTCCAGCACTCCACCCTTCCCTGCTCGGGCTGCACTCGCTGCCTGTCCTTAGGAACCTCCAAAGGCTTTTCCAGGGAGGATGAGACTCAGTGTGCAGCGAGGTAAAGACAAGGCCTGAGGGTTCTTAGGCCCAGCCCAAGGGAAAGGGTAAAGCTTGGGGAGTGGGAGGAAATGGCAAGCAGCACCTATTTCGGTTTATGGGCCTTCTCCCCACCCCACTTTCCATATAATTTTCCTTTTCTGGAAAATTATATTTTTCTGTTTTTTTTGTGAGTGGGGTCAGTGCTATCTCTGCCCACCCCATTTAATCTGATTTTTTGCATTTTTTCTTTCTTTTTTTTTTTTTTGTTTTATTTTAATTTTTTTTTTACTGGACTGTGAGGGAAACAGGTGGGCCAACTTAGGCCTGAATGGGAATTTAATTCCTGGAAGGGTCTCAGGTGGATCACACAGTGATCAGACCAAATAATAAGTAAGTTCTGCACGCCTGCCTCTCTTCACAGTGTTTATCCTTCCATTAAAAAGAGCCTCTGGAATGGCAGGTGATCTGAGAAGCACCGTTTCCGCTGCTGCATTTTATAAATACCATGGCCCTGCTCATGACTTCCAGGAATACAATGTCTATCTGGAATGAAAAGCAGCAAAGGCTGGGTCTGAGAATCCTTCCCTGTAAACAGCAGTTTAAACTGAGCCTTTGAGGATGCAGTTTTCTGTGACAAATCGTTGAAATTGGAATAAAAGCTTTCTGTTCTTTCTCAGCCGGGCCGGGAGTTGTCATACCCAAATCACCAAGAGTCTGGGTGATGCAGGGCTGGAGTAAACAGAATTCCATTAAGACCCCGTGCGTGTCCTCATCAGCCCGAGCTCAGAGCCGTGTTTTTGGAAGGGGAGAGTTTGGATAAGGTCCCTTTCAGGGTTTTTTTGTGTTTTTTTTTTTTCCCAAGAAGGTTAAAAAATCAGTCTGTATCTCCCCTGCCACGAGGCGCTGTCAGCAGGTGACTGCCCAAGGATAACTCAGTTTGGAAGAGTGAAACAGATGGAGAAAGGGGATATGTTAATAGCTGGGAAGGCTTAATTCTGGAGGAGCAGAGTTTGGACAGTGCAGTGCCAGAATTTAGCAGTGAAACTGGGCTGTTTATCTGATGAAAGGAGGAAAAACGGTAACAAAACACTTCTCAGGAGGGGAAATGGGAGTAGCTGTCAGCCTGAACAGGCCTCGTCCTCATCCGTGCCCGAGTTAACCTCTTGCTGCAAACTTCTTATTTTTTTTTATTATTATTTCCTTAGATTTGGTGGGAAGTTTAATTGAAATACATATTTCTGTGTTGGGAGCCCTTCAGGCCTCAGAGGCCTGAGCAGAAGGTGGACCCGAAAGATTTCTCATTTTCTTTGTAACTTCCTGCCCAGAGGACGCCACGGGGAGGTGACTGTGGAGTCACCAAACGAGGAGCAGCAAACCCGGCTCAGGCTGTAATTTTAGGGCCCTGAAAAGGGAACCTGCGATGTGTGAGCGAACATCACCTTCTGCTCAACGAGTGCCCGGGCTCTGGAGCTCGTGTCATCTTGTTTTTAGCTGCTGCCATGGCAGTAGGTCGTGGGCTGTGCTCTCTCTCTCTCTCCCCTGGCAGAGCTGGCAGCTGCAATCAGCTGAGCAGACGTGTGGAGGGGAACAGGGAGCTGAACTCAACTCGGAGTAAAGTGTTTAAACTCAGCTGGAGACCAGGCTGCCGGATTGGGCGGGGATCTGCTGATTTGGGACACTTCATTCTGCCGCTCTCTGGGCTGTTATTTCCTCTTCCAGTTATCCCAAGGCGCTCCAAAGGACTTCTTCTATCCACAGTCTGTGCCTTGTTCTAAAACATTAAGTATAGAAGACAAAAAATATTAAGTAGGTGCCCCTTATGGGGCTGGGGGTGGGTGTTAAAAGTTTTGGGAGCAATCATGTGCTTTTGAGCGAAGGTTGACGGGACTGTACCTAGTGAATGAAAATGTGTCTTTAAAATTAAAAGGCAATTCTGTTTTTTTTGTTTAACTTGCTCCCCGAGTCCTGAGTTCAGTTTTTCATATTTCCTGGGCAACTTGCCCAGATTATGCGAAAGAAAAACAAAATCTCTCTGATACTGGATGGGGGAGACCCAGATTCCACAATTCAAGCTTTTTTTTTTTTTTTTTAAATTTTATTTTATTTTTTAGTTTTGACTCTTGACAGGCTGCTGCTCTCTACAACTGTCCCATTATTGTTTTTTAAACCACGTTCCTTTTGATTCAACTCTTAAACAGCATCTTTGTTCTGAAGAGGAGCTTAACAGTGGTGGATATTTTTATCTCCAGCCACTTTCTTTTTCCAGGTGAAGGTGTTTGTACCTGTAATTACTCACCTTTCCAGACTTTTGTTTGGAGAGATGACAGTTAATGTTGCTTTGTGGCTTTTGTTTCTCCTGCTGACATCATATTGATGAAACCTCCTTTACCTCAGATGATGCAATTGATCTGGTTTATTTATATCCAGCGAGAACTCACAGGCATAAGAGGGAATAATTCTTGCAGAAGGAGACCTCAGTTACTGCTGAGAGTTGACCAGAGTTGTGTGGACCAGCAAGTGGAAACAGCAGCTTTTACTTTAATCTCGAGGGCTTCTGGTTGGAAACAAAGAAGAGTGGAGCTCAGTAGCATTTCTTAATATTTCTGGCACGTTATTACCATTAAAATTCGAATTTTCCCAGATTAGGTGCAAGTCTCTGGTGTTAATAGAGGTAGAAGGTACTCGTGTGTATGCTGTAAAAATCTGTGGTTCTTGTGTATGTTCTTCACCTTATTTTATATTAATATTAAAAAAAAAAGAGTCTGTTTCTCAAATGTGGGTCACTGTAAGCACAGAGTCTGCACATGGTAACTGGCTTATCAATAAGGTGATCGTCCTGTACTCGCCCGTCACGTTTCCTTAATTAAAGCTTTGAGAGTTGCCCTCTCATGTAAATCTCTCTTTCTAAATTGGTAAACATCTGTCCTGCGACCAAGAAACGCTGGGAGGGGGTAACAGAAGGCAGGTGGAAGATCTGCTGGGGTAACTTTTGGTAGATGGGACGCTCTGGATGTGGGAAAAACACTTGCAGGGCTCAGGGTTGGGAGGTGTTGTGTGTGAGGTCAGAAGCACAAGTGATGTGTTTTGCTTGCAAAAATGAAGTGTAGAGGGGTTTTATTTCAGCAAGTTTGGTTTATTTTTTTTATTTTTTTTTATTTGTGTTTGGTTTTTTGTTTTTTTTCTATTGAAACATCTTCGTAACCACACGAATTGAAGAGCTGGCTGGCGCTCTTGATTTGCAGTGGGGGAGGAGAGGGGAAGTGGGAATTGGTGTAGCACTCACTTCCTTCAGGGGTAACTTTGCTTTTATTGCTTTGAACAGCACCTTTGTGCACGTCAGGAAATGGGTGTTGGGTAGGACGCAGAGCTTTGGGGGTGAAGGGCTTTGAGGATGGCCCTGTTGTTACCTGGGGGAAACTGGAATGACTCTTTAGACTACTCAGAGCTCCCCGATCTTCCCCATGACCCTCCCTGCAAGCACAAGTGCGTGCCTGATTTCTCCCCGAGAAAAACTCTGGGCACAAAACTTTCAGCAGGCCCAAACTTCCTGAGTCCATTTCAGGCTTGTTTTCTGAGCTGTTGCACAAAATGCTGTGCTTGGAAAGCCAGTTCTCCTTTCGAGGCCTGCTTGTAAAATTGGGTTTTAGAAGCAGGCGGTGTTGAATAAGTCAGCACAGCGAAGGATTGTTTTCAGGGCTGTCATGACCCGCGGTGTAGTGTGACTGGGCGTGTTCCTCGTGCCTCCTCCAGCATCCCATCGTTCCCTCGACCTTATTATTCCTGCTCTTCCCTCTCTGCTTTGCCTTAAAGAAGTTCTGATTATTGGTGTAGCTGATGTGTGGAGTTGTGGGTGAAGCCTCCCTGAGCAGTCCTGGTGCCTTTCCTGCCCCGGTGGCCTCCCGTGCACTCCTTGGGAAGCGAGGGAAGATGGTTGAGTTACGGTTACCCTGGTTTTACCTGCTTTCTGGGGCCTTTCATCTCTGCTCTGTTAATTACTGCTAACTGCTCCAGTTTTAAAGGGGAAAATGAACATTCATTCAGTGTTATCTGAAGACATTCTGGAGGAGAGAGAAGCCTCTTGGTCCTGCACGTGTCAGTGGGAATTGTCAACCCTCGGCAGGGAAACCCTGAGGAAAGGGACCTGTGGGTGCTTACAGTGACCTGCTGAGACTGATGGGTGGCAGCAGTTTGGGTAGAACCTGCCCACGTGGTTTGGGTGCCAGAGGCAGAGAGAAAATCTGGGAGAATTCTTGGAATTACTGTCAGAATTATCAGAAAGCTCTGAAAGGCCCTCAGACCGTGTGAATGACCTTCTCCTTCCATTCCATAACCTTTCCAGCTTTTCTTTGTTCCTCCTTCCTCAGAGATGTCTTAACCTCCCTCTCCAATCCAATTCCCTGTTAGGGAATTCCTGATAAGTGTAATACTGCTTTAATAACAACCCAGACTTAAAAACAGAGAGAACTCTCTTACAAATGTTCCTTAATGTTTTTTCCAGGGGTTGCTCATGAAAGTAAGGGATTTAATTCAGTGTTAGAGAAGCCAGTGCTGTCCAGCATGCAGAGGGTTTATAAGGACCTAAATAAAATAAAATAAAAAAAATAGAGCCAATAACTTTTGGAGGTCATCTTTAAGCTACTAGAACAAAGCCTTATTCTTAGGGGAGGCTTTCCAGGCTTCCAAAGTATTTTAAATGCTGTCCACCCAACGAAAAGTGGAGCCGAGGAGGTTTTGGAGTAGCTTAGCAGGAGGATTTTGTGTTTTCCAGGGAGTTTGCAAGCCCAGAGGAAAAGGCACCGTCGAAGTTTTGCTTCTGTTTTCTACTTCTGTTAATTCAACTGAACCTGATGACCTACAAATTTAGGTCATCACCTAAAACTCTCTCCAGCCTGGGCAAACTCCTGAGTGACTGCAGCCCGTGCAAATCCATTCATGAAGAATCATTCAGCCCCAAGTGGAGGGTATTTTGGTCTTTTTTTGCATTTGGGTGTTTCCCAGCTGGGGTGAAGAGCCCCAGTCCGGAGTTTCCTCTGGAAGGGAGACCCACGTGTTCCTGCAGAACTGGGGGAGCCCGTTAGGGACAGTCATTCCCAGTGTGTGTGTCTAGAGAAGGCCTTGCAGGGAGGTTGGAGTGGAGGAAGTCTTTATTCTGTCAGTCTTCCTCCCTCCTCTCCCAGGGGTGTCTTAGCTACAAGTGGAAAGTTCCCTGCAAGTTCCTTTTTTTTTTTTTTCTTTTCTCCCAGAATAGTCGTGTTCAGTTTTTATTTGTGGACCCAGGTGGTGCCCAAAAGCCATTTTTTCACTGACTGTGGCCTGAACTTTTAGGCATGCAGATCCTTTCTTAGATCCAGAGTGTGGGCAGCAGGTGAGGGGGGTGAGGCTGCTCAGGTGAGACCCCCCTGCAGAGCTGCTCCAGCCCTGGGGAACAGCACAGGGAGGACGTGGAGCTGCTGGAGAGAGTCTAGAGGAGGCACCAGGATGGGCAGAGGGATGGAGCAGCTCTGCTGGGAGGAAAGGCTGGGAGAGTTGGGATTGTTCAGCCTGGGGAAGAGAAGCTTTGGGGTGACCTGATTGTGACCTTGCAGGACCTGAAGGGGCTACAGGAAACATGGAGAGAGAATATTTACATGGGATGGAGTGATGGGACAAGGGGGAATGGCTTCAAACTGCCTGAGGGCAGGGTTAGATGGGATATTGGGAAGGAATTGTTGGCTGGGAGGGTGGGCAGGCCCTGGCACAGGTTGCCCAGAGAAGCTGTGGCTGCCCCTGGATCCCTGGGATGTCCAAGGCCAGGTTGGAGCAACCTGGGCTGGTGGGAGGTGTCCCTGCCCATGGAAATGATGGGGGGGATTGGATGAGCTTGGAGATCCCTTCCCACCCAAACCATGGTGGGATTCTCTGACTGTGGAAGGCCTGAGTTGTGGACCTGGTGAGGAGCCAGCCGGTTGGCCAACATACACAATCACTGGAAGCCACACAGAGCAAATAATTTTGGGCATGTTCTGTGAGCCTTCCCCCCCCATGGGAGGAGCATGGGTTTGTTTCTCTAACTCATCTCCAACTTCTCACAAAAATTGAGGTTTTTAGTACTTAGTGTTTTTCAGCTCTAATGTCTTATCTCTGGTCCCTGCTGTGGGGAAGCACCTGGGCCTGACGCTGGGGAGCAACTGTGGTGCAGCTGGATGAGGCTGGAAACAAAACTGCCCGGGAAATTTTCCTTGCTCGACATATTAAAACTTCAGATAGTCCTCGCTTTTCCTGTAAAGTGGTGTGTTAATTTGGTCATTGGGGTGTGTTAATGAGCAGCTACAACAAGCTTATGCAAATTGATGTGAAATTAGAGAATTGGCATATCAGGCAAGAGATCAGGGCAACTTTTTTATTATTAAATTGACATTGAAGTATCTTATGGAGATGCTAAATAACTTCAGCAGTAAAAAGAAAATAAAGTAACTGTTGCTCTGGCAGCACAGCCTGTGCTGTGAGAGTTATTTGAATGCAACTTAAAAAGGCATTTAAAAACACTAACACCTTCAGTGGTAAAGAAAGAGGGTGAATGACCAGAAGGTGGGTGGAAGGTGGTTGCAGCATACAGGAATGAAGTGTCTTGGGTTATTTCTCTTAACTTGTTTGTTCTGGTTGAGTTAAGCCCTGGCTTGCTCTGACAGTCGGTGTAGAAGTTGCTCTGTGTGGGTTAATTTTTATCCCATGCTCTTGAAAGAGAAATGGGAATTGCTAACGCTGGAAATCACCTGGCTCGTTGGGAAATGTCCTTCTGGGAAAGTGAGGTTTCATCTACACCGGGGAAGCGACTTCCTTCGCATCCAAGGTTTTCAGGGGAAGCAGTGGGGTTTCTTTAGCTACTGGGAGTTTTAGCATATGGAGATTTGTTGCCATCAAGCCCTGTCTGTGTTACATGTTATAGTTCTAATTTGTCATTTTTAACACCCCTGAGCTGGCAGGAGAGGCAGTAAAAACTGTTTCTTAGGTGTAACTCGGGGATTGGAATGATGGAGCTGGTGAGCTGCTGGCACTGAGGAATAGGTGTTTTCAGGGCCAGGCCCTTCGTGGAGGCCTGGAAGGATTCCGGTGTGCTCGTGGATATACTGAAAGATGGGAACAGCAGTTATAAACAGGCATTTTAGGAAAGATTATTAAGCTATTAGAGAGCACCCAAAGGAGGGCAGTGAAGATGGGGAAGGGCCTTGAGG
>NW_020956728.1:7291-68271 GCF_003031625.1 Empidonax traillii | reverse complement strand
TGGACTTGGTGGTTCTTTGTGGGTTCCTTCTAGCTCGACATATCCTGTGACTGATTAACTTTGGGAGATCCTGAGGAGCAGCTTGTGTGTTGCTGCTTCTCTTTCCACCCGCCTGGGGCTCCCAGATGAAGGCAGGCAGGCATCGCATCCATCAACCTCGCTGCTGTTGCCTGTCTCGTTTGCTTTATTTTCTCTCAATTGCAGCACCTAACTCTTGTCTTTTCCCCCTTCCCTCGTGCAGGCTGCCCTCGGCAGAGGCGGTGGGAGGCAGTGGAGCTGGCCTCGGCACCGGGAGAGGCTGGACTTCCCGTCTCTCTGTGCTGAATGGCTGCGATGGCGCCCGCTCTCACTGACGCAGCAGCCGAAGCTCACCACATCCGATTCAAGCTGGCTCCCCCGTCCTCCACCTTGTCGCCTGGCAGTGCCGAGAGCAACGGCAACGCCAACAGCATCCTCCTGGCCGCCAACGGCACCAAAAGGAAAGCCATCGCTCCGGAGGATCCCGCTCTAGATTTCCGAAGCAACCCGACGAAGGAAGAGCTGGGCAAGCTGCAGCCGCTGGTGGCCTCTTATCTCTGCTCGGATGTAACATCTGTCTCTTCAAAAGAGCCTCTGAAGCTGCAAGGAGTCTTCAACAAGCAGACAGTCCTTAAATCTCACTCTCTCTTATCTCAGTCCTTCTTGAAAACGAGCGATCTGTTGGGGAGGCAACCGGTGTTGGAATTCACTTTGGAGAACCTAAAAACAATGAGTGCTAACAGCCAGCCACCTCTCCCGCAAGCGCCTGTGAACGGCTTGGCCAAGAAACTGGCCAAAAGTACCAATTCAGACCATGAAAACTCTAGTTCCCTGAACGGTGGGAAGTGTGCTCCTCCTCCTGCCGCCCTCCAGACTGTTGACTATAACACGGGAGGCTCCGAGCTGGGGGACTTGAAGAGCGGGTTGACCAATTGCACCCTTCCACACAGAAGCCTCGATGCAGAGCACACGACTCCCTTTAGCAATAACAGCACCGCAAATAAATCTTCCCTCAATTCCCCGGAGCAGCAGTGGGTGCTGGAGGGCGGCAGCGGAGAGACCCGGTTGCCCGGCGTCGCCGGCCGCTCCGACCTGCGGGGCGGCAAGTTGGAGGAGCAGAAACCTCCCCTGCTGGCTGGACACCACAGCGCCCTGGACTCTGAGATGAGGACGAGGGCGCTGCTCCGACGGCAGGCGGACATCGAGAGCAGAGCCCGCCGGCTGCAGAAACGCTTGCAGGTGGTGCAGGCGAAGCAGGTGGAGAGGCACATCCAGCAGCAGTTGGGTGGCTTCTTGGAGAAAACGCTGAGCAAGCTGCCGGCTTTGGACCCGCTGAGGCACCGGAGCCAGCTGATGCTGACCAGGAAAGCAGAGGCGGCCCTGAGGAAAGCTGCGAGCGAGACAGTCACCTCGGAGGGCCTGAGCAACTTCCTGAAGAGCGATTCGATATCGGAGGAACTGGAGAGGTTCACGGCCAGTGGAATGGCCAACTTGAGATCCAGCGAGCAGGCCTTCGACTCGGATGTCACTGAGAGCAGCTCGGGAGGAGAGTCGGACGTTGAGGAGGAGGAACTGACCAAAGCAGACCCAGACCAGCCCCACGTGCCACTGTAAGTAGCGCTCGTGCTTGTTTGCTTCCGATAACAGGGAGCAAAGCGGGTGCGTGGTTTTTGTAGGAAACGCTAAATTTTGGATGGCCTTGCGTCAAAGAGTCGCTGGTGCGATGTGATTTGCAGCAAGTGCAGCACTGAAGATAAAATTCCTCGTGCGTATTGGAAATAGCCTTTGGTGTTTGTGGAGCAGCAAGTCCTGGAAATACTGGCTGGCTGGAGTGGTGTGAGCTGCAGATACAAACCTGGAATGCCGTAAGCACTTTCTGTCCAGGATGTGTTGGACCTGTCCCCTGAAATGAAATGCTTGCTGTTTTGCAGTGGGAATGTTTGTAGTAGATCTGTTGTGTAAAGCGAGGCCAGTCCGAATCTCAGTACCTGGCAGCAGATTTGTGACTGGGGAATTATTTTATTTGTTAAATGGAAAAAAAAACAAAAAAAAAACAAAAAAACAAACCTCTGAAAGGATTTGGCCCAAGTGCCAGCAGAAGTGTGTGAAGTGTGTTCTCCTCTTGAATGTGGGAAGTTATTGCTGGGAATTTTCGTCTCGTCCGTGAGTTGCATTAAACGATGACAACAGCTTCATAATTATGTTGTTAACTGGATGCTGTTTGCATAAGTATTAGGTGTCAGTCTGTGCGTGTGGAGGAGGAAGATCCTTGTCGAGGCGAAAGGTCTTGAGACAGGTCAAGGGAAGGAGGGAAATTTTTCTTCCGAACCCCAGAATTTTCCAGTTATTTTGCACAAACCTCTCAAAAGGCCATCATCCTGCGTGTGGTGTGTGTGAAATCTCGCTTGCATCAGTAGATGATCTCTTCCACCCTGATGGACCCATTGAACCGAGACCTCGGTCTGGGAGGTATCGCTACGGTCGACAAAAAGCTCCCTGCAGCAGGCACGGGGGTCCTGGTTGGAATGCTGATGGCTTTTCCCAGCAGGGCTGGGAATAAGTCACCTCATCCCTGCTCCGTTCTGGGCTTGTGCAGATCTCTGTGGAGAAATAACTGGGTGGACTCAGATCCCCGTGCCCGTGGCTGGTCTGTGACGCAGATGTGACTGAACCGGGTGGATATGAGCAGTGTGGGCACTTGGTAACTTCAGCACCCTCCAAGCACAGGCTCATGTGGATGAGTGCTGATAGCCAGATGTTACAGCTGCGGGATATTAAATTCCCACTGAATGTCACGTCGTGTTTCGGGATGGTGGCACGGGGTGAATTTCTGCACGTGAAGCCTTAGATGTGGCCACGAGTTCGGGTTTCTCCCAGCGCAAAGCTGGTAGCTGAGCGTGTGATCCCTCCTGGCTGGACATAAAGGGGGTTCTTGTGCTGTTAGGAACGAGAGTTTAGTAACTTTATTCCTGATTTATACCACCCCACAAACCTACTGTTGGGATCTGGCTTATAAGTCTTGTAATAGCTATTGGAGGAGACATCTGATTAAAAAATCCGTTCCGAATAACATTGAATTCCCCCTCTTTGTGGCTTTCACGGCTTCAAGTGTTTGCCTAGCAAAGTGAAATTTCTTTGCCCCTCCTCTTAATCCCAGGAGGAAGTGTGGTATTGGGAGACACCAGGCGTGAAATTCTTTGCTGACTCTTCCGCCCTTTTCGTTAGTCATGCCCTGCCTTCCCCATCCCCAGCACCCTTAAAGAGCCAGACATCTGAAAGCTCCTAAAAGCACTGATCCCTCCATTGTCTCTGGGTTCAGAAGCACACACTGGCATCTAGGCCAGGCCCACCAAAGCTCGTTTAAAGTCGGTGCCTGTGGGTATTCAGTAATTAGCAGTCCCGAGCATTGACTGTCCTGTTGGATGAGTGCTGTGACATTGGAGCGCTGGCACGGCTGGGGCTCAGCGCGTGTTGGTGCTTGTCACAAACTCGGGTCAACCTTAAGAGCTCTGACTGCATCTAAATCTCCTTCTTTTCCACCAGTGCTGAGAGGCAGGAAGGGGAAGAGCCGAGTTTTTTCCACTGGGAAGCCGCCCTGGGCCAGCTGATTGTACAGAACCTTTGTTGTTACACTGGTGCGAGTGCAGAGGCTGCTCAAGGAGGGCTGGGTTTTGCAGCTTGTAGAATTTACCTAGTAAGAAGGAAGACTTGAACTCTGATTATTTTAATTTTGGTAGCGAGATGGAACATCTTGAGTGTGAAATGGAGATATTCCAAAGCACCTGGGTGCGTTCCTGTGTAACCTGGGTTAGACTGGATGAACCTCCAGAGGTCCCTTCCAACCCTGACTGTTCTGAGATTCTGTAAACTTCTGTCTCATTCCACAGGCACCACCCCTTGGCTCTGTATTGCCTCTGGGTGCCTCTGCCTTCCCCCAAAAAAACAGCTGCTTCCTTCTAGACCTTCAGTGAGAGTTGTGCTCCAAACAGTTTTCCTGGCCCACTGAGGGGCCATGTCACCAACTGCCTCTGGGATTCAAGTAGGAGCAGGCAAAAGAAACAAAGACTGCTTACATCATGCTTAGATAAGAGCTGACCTTTGAGTTTTTCTGGCGTGGTGGCATTCCAGAATCCGTATCTGGTCAAGGACAGACTTTGAAGCGTTTGTGCTGTTCTGACCTGCCGGATCTCGGGCTATGGAGCGGCATCTCCCTGAGGAATTCCATCTTCCCAGCAGCGTTAGGGCTGTATCAGAACCTGTATCCTTTTCAGGCACTCCCAGAGCTGCTGCCCAGGAAGGTGCTGTCCCTCAGGTGCATAACCAGGCCATGGTGGAATGCATAAACAAAGCAGGGAGGTGTTTGTTCCACCTTTGGGAAGCCCTGCCTGCCGTGGGCTGGGTTTAACGAGGTGCCCGTGGGGAGGGCAGGTGTGTGCAGGCAGGGTTGGGCCGTGCTGTCCTTGGCTTTGTGTCCATCCACGAGCACCACGTGTCGCTTCACCCGCTCTCTGGTTGGTCACACACAGCTCTGCCTCACAGCTGAGATCCTCGCGTGCCACTCCAGAGGTGAGTGGTGCAGAGCGAGGATCAGGAGGAGGCAGCTTTGCCTCTGCTCCGAGGTGAGGGAGGCAGGTTGGAGATGTGGAGAATCCCAACTCCTTTGGCTGGGTGTGGCTGGAGGCAGGAGCTGTCTGAGACTGTAAAACCTGTGTGATTTTGGAAGGGCCCTTTGGAGTGGGCAGGCCCTGGCACAGGTTGCCCAGAGAAGCTGTGGCTGCCCCTGGATCCCTGGAAGTGTCCAAGGCCAGGTTGGACGGGGCTGGGAGCAACCTGGGCTGGTGGAAGGTGTCCCTGCCCGTGGCAGGGGGTGGCACTGGATGAGCTTTGATGTCCCTTCCAACCCAAACCATTCCTTGTTTCTGTGCTGCTGTTGGTGTGGTGGGATCAGGAAGTGTTGTTTGTGAAAGGTGGCTTTGGAGCAGGGCATGGAATTCCTCCCAGTGCTGGAATCTGGCTGGTGTGGCCGAGTGATGGTTTAGCAAGTCATCAGAGAGAGTCCTGGTGTTTCTGCGGCCCTATGCTAATACACACAAGTAGGAAATATTTCATGTGGCTGGTGCACCTTTATTGTAGTTGCTTTTCTCAGGCTGGTTGGTTCTCTGGTTTTCTTATGTTGTTTCATCAGAATTTGTCAGTTATTTTTGGCTGATTAGTTACCTGTGTCAAACAGCAGCATAGGCATGGGCTGGTGAGAGGCAGGTGGTTTGGTCTCTAATCCTCAACTTCAGTCTGTGCCACGGAAAAACTTTCTGAAAAGGCAGCGAAACCAAATATTTGACCGAGACTTATCTTTTAGCTCAGGTTCCTTATCTGGAGAGTCACTGTTTGGTTGGCAGTTTGCACCAGGCTGCTGAGAGGGAGCTGAAGTTCCTACTGACCAACTTCTCACACCAACTGGCTTCCCACGGGACCTTTTCCAAGGGGTCAGGCAGCACCTGCAGCGTTCAGCTGTGGTTGTTCCGATGCCGATGGCCACGATGCCTTTAATTATTCCCGTGCGCTTTAATTATTCCCATTTACTGGTGGGGAAATCCGAGCACCTCCCGCACTTTGGTGTTGCAGTGAATCATTTCACAGCCCGTGCGTTGTCTCCTCCCCGTGCTGCGTCACGTTGCGCTGCCGGGATTTCGGAGTTGCTGGGCTTGGAGGAGTAATTAAGATTTTTCTCACGTTGAAGTGCTTTTCCCGGCACTGATTTCCGAGGCCTGTGTTGGAGAGGGATGCACGTGGCACTTGGCACTGGGGGTTGTTTGAGGGGTGGTTGTGGTTGGTGCATCACCTGACTGAGAAATGGGGTTTAGAAATTTTGATTTGTTTGTTTGTTTGTTTGTTTGTTTTCCTCCCTCGATTATGTTTTTCAAGCGAGAGAAGGATGATAAAGCCTGTACCTCAAGGGCACTTAGATAGCATTTCTCAAATCTGTGACTTTGTGGGACTGGCATTCAGGTGGCAAATCCCACACTGGCATTCAGGTGGCAAATCCCACGCCGTGAGGACTAAGGAAGCTTTTCCTGCTGGTCAAAACCCCATTTCACTGAATGCTTTATGCAGAGCAATCCTAAAAGTTTCTCTCTTTCTCTTTATGAACTTTTTCAGTTACCTGCTTGATTTTTTTGGGGGGGGGGGGTGTTTTTCTTGTTTACTTCTATCTTTGCTTGCAGGTGCTGACGCCAGCACGGTGCTTAACTCTTGTTTTTCAGCTTATTTATGAAAACTGGCATGTGCTGTACCTGAATTGCTGTAAATCCACGCGTGGGTCGGGAGAGATGTCCCTTAAGCCTCTTTCAGTTGGGAAGAGAGAGAGGGAGCGAATCCTGAAGTGCTCTTGCTTTGCATTTGAAAGCAGAACAATAGAGCGGTTCATTGTTCAAAAATGCTTAATCAGGTGTGGGGAGTAAAGTAGGACACTCCAAGTCCCTCCTGCTCGTAAGAAAGGAGGGCGAATGAGAACAGGGCTGGTTATTTCTCCAAGAGCTGCTGGTCACAGCACACCTTTTGTGGACGCAGGGGGGTCTTTGAAGTGCCTTCAGCAGTCTGGGGTGATTCTGTGAACCCTGTGCAAGGAGTGACATGTTGGGTTTGGGTGCTGTGGTTCAAGAAAACATTTGAATTTGGCGTGTGGGGGGGGGGTGTTGGTGCAGACAAAGCGTCTCTGGCAGATGCCCTTTGTGCTCTGGCAGGGATTTGGGTGGTTCTGTCTGGAGTTTGGCCTTCTTCCCCTTTTCCTCGGGCTGGGGGATGGAAGATAATGTGGAGGACTGGGAATGATTTGGTGTCTGGCACTGCCAGTAAACTGCTCTTTGTCTCTGTAGCCCTTACCCAGTGGGGCAGCAAGGAAGAGCAAGGCTGCAGTTCAGATTATTTTTAGGACTTGTGGGTGACACTTTGGATAGGGTTATATAAATATTTACTTTGCTTTTCATTGGAGAAAAGCCTGTCAGAGCATCTGAAGCAGCAGAGAACAGTTTTTTTGGGTGAAGTTTGTGAATGTGAACTGGCATTAAAAAGCCAACGTCCTGTGAAATGGAAGTTGGTGTTTGAGCGAGGGAAAGGGGCCCTGTTTGGAGCTGATCTCCAGTGTTGAAGTCTAATTTACCACTGTGGGGGATGGGGAGAGACTTAGATTGCGTTACACCAGCGTCTGTGAGGCAGCCACAGCTCAGAGCTGCGTTTTTATTGGTGGCTAATACTGCCACAAGCCCCAAAATTACTGCGTGGCCGAGGTTAGAATTTCTGCCCGGCTGAGCTTTAAAACTGAAGAAGCAATGGCAAACGTGGAATTCCTTAAAGAAGAGCTTGCAAAGGTACTCCCAGGTGTCTTCCTGGAAGATTTGGGGTTTCATTCTGCAGTGAGATGGGCTTTCCTTCCCCCCCCCACCCTTCCTTTGTTCTCTCCTCCAGCAGATCCGTTCTGGTTGCACTGGCTCGGCAGCACCAGACTCCCAGCTGGGGGAAAATGTTTTCCTTGCTAAACTGGCACTGCCCCAAGAGATTTTTCCACGGAGAGTGTTTTGGGCACACCCTGGATATATGGGGCGTTTTGCAAGTGTCTTGTTTCAAAGGCTTGGAGAGATGGGTGGCTTTGCTGGGCCGTCCTCGGATAAAACGCTCTAGGTGGGAGAGAACTTGAAGAATTGACTTGGTTTGACTTGCTGGAGTTCAGAACCAAAGAAAAGACTTAAGGCCTGTGTGTTGAGTGGGAATTCAGCTGGGAAATGGAAAGAGGAACGTGAATTGCCACTGGGTTTGTTGCAGTTGCCCTTCACATCTCTGGGGCCAGCTGTGGGTGGTTCAGCTCCCCACCTCGCTCCGAGTTGTCTCTGCTTGTTGTGGCTCTGACTTGGAAAGACTTGCTTTCACTTGAAGCACTGAAATGGTTTGCTGAAGCAACATCCAGCTCTTTTTCTTCCTTTTCATTTTCTTTCCCTCCCTTCCCTGTTTCTTTTCACCCCCCTCTGACCTTCCCTGTGCTAGGGTTACTTTCTGGAATGCCTGCTCCGGCTCTGACCTCGGCACCCGGGGAGCTATTTACGGGCAGGGTACCTGGCACAGGGCACTCCGAGTTAAGGATTTGCTGGTGGTGCCTGGGACTTTCCTGTAAACCTGCTCTTTCATGGCATTGCATCAGCAGTCAGGGGGATGATGCTTCCTTGAGGGAGAGTATTTAAAAGTGGAGGGACAGTCAGAGTCTTGTGCTCTCCAGTTATGATGACGGGCTGTCTGAGAAATTCTGCTGCAAATCGGTGGTGCTGAGGGTGCTTTCCCTAATTCCTGCCCCTTCCCAAAGCCCAGCCTTCAGCTCTGTGCCCAGCCCTGCCTGTCCCAGCCGTTGTCTGTGGCGGGGAGGTCACCTGGTGATGTATTTAAAGCTCCTGTGCTAGTTGTGAGCCGCCAGGTTACCGAGGGTAAACCCCTTGGCAGATGGCTGGTTTTTTTTCTCCCTGATGGCTCCCTGAGCAACCACGATGTCTCAGCTGCAAAACGAGATGTTCCCTGTGATAGTGGTGGCAGAGCTGGGCTGGCACATCCCGTGACGGCTCCTGCTTCTGAGGCACATGAATTTGTGCTGCCTTATGAATGAGCACAGGGTGCTCCCTCCACACCAAGAGGTTCTCCAAGAGGCCCAGCCCATTTTAAAGAGTCAGAGCTCCCTCGGCTCTTAAATCCGTGCATCCTGACTGTAAAATACATTCAGGGAGTCACAGAATGGTTTGGGTGAGAAGGGACCTTAAAACCCATCCAGTACCACCCCCTGCCGCGGGCAGGGACACCTTCCACCAGCACAGGTTGCTCCAACCCTAATCCAGCCTGGCCTTGGACACTTCCAGAGATCCAGGGGCAGCCACAGCTTCCCTGGACAACCTGTGCCAGGGCCTCATCACCTTCACAGGGAAGTTTTTTTTCCTAATCTCTAATCTAAACCTACTTTCTGTCAGTAGGAAGCCATTCCCCCTTGTCCCATCACTCCATCCCATGTAAATATTCTCTCTCCATCTTTCTTGTAGCTCTTTCAGGTCCTGCAAGGCCACAATCAGGTCGCCCCAAGGCTTCTCTTCCCCACGTTTAACAATCACATCTGTCCAAGCCTTTCCTCCCAGCAGAGCTGCCCCATCCCTCTGCCCATCCTGGTTCCTCCTCTGGACTCTCTCCAGCATTTCCACGTCCTTGCTGTGCTGGGAATCCAGAGCTGGAGCAGCTCTGGGGCAGAATCCCCCCCTGCTCTGCTGCCCACTCTGCTTTTGAGTTTTCTCCCACTTTTGCAGTAGAACAGTCAGAGGAGTGAGAGAAAATCTTTGACACGGATTCACCGCAGTTTCAGGTGTCTCCTCAACCAGCACTGAGTTCCAGCAAGTTCTAAACATCATTTCACTGCTTAAAAAGTGCCTCCTGACGGGATGGGCTTGTGGAAAAACAACTTCATTTGGCTGCTGGCTTAACGAAATATCCAGTAAATTTAAAACCATGCAGAAAATAAACCCCACCTACCACTGTAATAGTGACCTCTTATTTATATACATTTGATCATCAAATTACCCAAACAGAGAACTGAGGAGGATCAGGGTCCTTCTTCCGCAGGCAGAGCTCGAGGCTTTTGTGACATTTTAACAGGTTTCCATAGTAACACATAAGGATGTTGTAAGAAATGTTGCAGGAATTTTATTTGTCTAAGGGAGGACTTTAAAATATTAATGGAAGGCAGTGTGAATGGGGAGGGGGAGGGGAGTGAACCTGATGTGAGGCAGAGGGAAGGGATTTGATGCAGTGCCCAGAGCGAGCAGCCGTCTGTGGATTGAACTGCTCTTGGCCAGGAGAGAAAGAGCTCCAGTCATCCTGGGAATTATTTGCCACAAAATTTCCTCTCTGCTGCCACAGGTGAAGCTTTGGGAATATTCTCCAGGTCCAGGTAACAAATACTCCATCTCTGAAGTGCTTCTCGTCCCAGCCCGTGGGCAGTTGGAGCTCATCTCCTTCTTAATAATCAGTTAAAGCTTTGGAGCTGCTGCCCTCTTGGCGTTCAGGGGGGGCTCTGAGCTGAGATAAAATTGGATGTCTTCATTTAGGGGCCTTTGAGGCAGCTCACAGGCTCTACAGGCAATCTGCAATTCCTGAATTCCCTGGTGGCTCCCACTTTAATGCCCAGCGCTGAGCTCGGGCTGTTTCAGGCCTGCTGATGTTGCCTTGCATTAGCAAATTCAATCTGCTCTTGAGAGAGAACCAAAGGGGGTTCGTGTAGATGCAGTAGACCTAAATCACAAAAAAAACCCCAGAAAGGTTTCTTGGAGAAAAGGGGTTTAGAGAGGGATGTTTGCATGCAAATATGAAATATGTGGGCATGCATTAAATACGAGCTGGGCCCTGCCATGGGCAGTGCCCTCTGGATGGCTGGAAGGTGAGGAGGGTCCTGTGCCCTCTGGATGGAGCCCATGGATGGCTGAAGGGTTCAGACCGTTCTGTGCTGGCTCTGATTTTTTTCCCTGCCATAATTCCCAAGCTTGGGAGTAGCGACAGCCCGTTCTGCCCTGCCCTTGTCCTCTGGCTGCTTCTCAGACCCTGACTGGTGGTTAACACATTTCTTCTGCCCATTTCCCTCTGGAGAGGACCTCTTTTTTTTTTTCCTGCAGCAGTGGCTCCCAGTCCTGGCTCATCCCTGGGCCTTGGGATGTTGTTTTCCTGCTCCTCCTTCTCCCTGCACTCTGTGCTGGCACTGAGTGATGAGCAGCTCCCCTTCCAGGGACGTGTGTGCCTCTGGAAGTTGGTTTCTCACTGGGTTGCAGGAGGAGTTATCAAATCATAAACTCAGGGATTTTTTTGGGGGGGATTCTGCATTCCAGGTGGCCAAAGCCCAGCGTGCTGCCACCCCCACAGTGAGTGGATTGAGCAGGAGGTTCCTGTGCTCAGGGGTGGCCTCTGTGTGCCTCGGGGACTTCCCTGAACCCTGGGGAGAAGCTGGAAAACGGAGCCCATCCCCCTGTGTCCGCACACAGAGCAGGAGTGTGCCTGATCCAGAGGGGAAGGCTGAGACAAGGGACAGGACAGGTGGCTTTGAAGGTGCTTTGGGTGCTCCCTGATCTTGGCTCTGCTCCGACACAGTCATCTCCCGTGGTCCCAGCTCGTGATCCGTGTGGTTTGATGTGGAGAGGTGGTGGCTCTCCGTGTTCCTGGTGGCTATTTTTCCCTCTCTGCTGGGATCCCACATCCCAGTGGCCAGGGGGAGATTATTTCTGTTCAGCAGCCACTGCTATTCCTGTGCTGGGACAGTCGACATGAGTTAAAACTGCAGCAGCTAAATCTGCCCATTTTCGTGTGAATTGGAGCCCTTCTCCATGTGACTTCTGCTATTCCAGTGCTGGCTATTTCAAAAAAAAAAAAAAAAAAAAAAAAAAGAGACAATCAGCCTTCTGTGGATCTGCATTTTGAATGCAGAACACTTGCAGGGCTCTTGCTCCATGTATGCAACATTTTGTGGTGGTGGCTTTTTTAGTGTCTCAGACTAAAAACAAGAAAATGATTCTCTCCCTGCTCCTTCCATGTTGGAGGGAGCTCTCCTGCCATTAGCAGGGATTTCTCAAAGTCAAAGGCAAGGTGCTGTTTATACTGAGACAGCAGAAAATAATGTGAAGAAACCAACCACATTAGGAAATCTCTCAAGGCATTAACCACTTCTCCTGTGTCAGGGCGGATTAAATTGATACAGATTAATTTTCGAGCACTTCTCATTGTAATCGACACAGCTGAGTGTCATCTAATGACTCCTCCAAGGTTTGTTGTGCATATATTGGTCAAAACCTTCCCATTTTAAATAAAATAAATCTGTTTGAGTAGTAGCCAGCCACTTAAAGAAGATTCCTCAGTGTGATGATTCATATTGTGCCTAAAGACAGCTTTCCATATTCAGCCCTCGCTCACTCCCCCCCTACCATCCCCCTCTCCCTGCCTCTGGAAATGGGCAGGAAGCCCAAAACCAGCTTAACTCTTAGTTATTTAAACCTATTTTTAATGAGTGATACTTGCAGAAAAGCCTTACCTGAAGCCTTTAATTGACACTCTGTCATGTGTTAGATCTTAGCTCGGTTTATGAAGTGTGTAACTTGCCGGTTTTTCTTTTTCTCCTGCCCTTTTTTTTTTTTTTTTTTTTTCCCTCTCTGAACACGAGCTCTGCTCTTTGAATTCTTACTAACCGGGTGAAATTACATCTGTCTCCAGTTACAGCAGTTCTGTGCTCCTTCACTCTTTTGTGTGAATCTCTGCCTGGTCAGACGGGCCCCTCCTCCCCCCCCCTGCATCACCTCTCCTCGTGTATTCACGGCCAGGCCTTTTTAATGGAGGTAGTATTTATTTTCAAAATAGTATCCTCTGAGGATAGAGAGCTTTCATAACCCATCCTAGTTGTCATGGCACAGCTCTGCCTTTTTTTTTTTTCTTTAAATCCCCCCTCTTTTGCTCTCAGAACCAGCCGTGCTTTGGTTATGTTAAAACTCCTGAAACCAAACGCCTTTCCAGGCTGGGTACAGGTAAGCCCTGATCAGATTAACTGCTCTGCAAATTGAGTTGATTATTGCACAGATGTTTTCTTGTGCTTTGAGCAAGTGAATTTATGTACCAGGACAAGGCGCTCCTCTCTGATAAATTAAAGGGAAAATGACTCGATTCAGCCTTTCTGTGGCTTTGTGAAAAACAAGTGAGCACTATCATAGGATCTCCTCAGGTGGAAGGAACCCACAAGGATCTTCGAGTCCCAACTCCTGGCCCTGCAAAGAACCATCCCCAAGAGTCCCCCCCTGTGCCCCAGAGGATCATCCAAACCCTCCTGGAGCTCTGGCAGCCTTGGGGCTGTGCCCACTGCCCTGGGGAGCCTGTTCAGTGCCAACCAGCCTCTGGGGGAAGAACCTTTCCCTGAGATCCAACCTGAGCCTGCCCTGACACAACCTCACATCATTTATATCGCTGGGCAACACCTCTCACCTTGAATTTTCAACGTGCATATGAACTTTCTCCTGCTTACACCCAGCATTTCTGTCCCCTTTGCTCTCTCCCCCTCCCC
This sequence comes from Empidonax traillii, assembly GCF_003031625.1. Taxonomy (NCBI): domain Eukaryota; kingdom Metazoa; phylum Chordata; class Aves; order Passeriformes; family Tyrannidae; genus Empidonax; species Empidonax traillii. The sequence continues at coordinate 55,151 of NW_020956728.1, read as the reverse complement.
CAGGGGCAGCAGTTGACTGTTTGCCATCTCCTCTGCTTTATATCCCTTGGGAATTCCTTCTGGACCAAGCTGTGCCCACTGCTCGTGTTGATGGCTGGGGAGGAGGGGGCACAGCAGCTCTAATTGTCTTGCACCCACTTTCCTTCCTTCCTCCCTCTTTCCATCCTTCCCACAACTTAAAAGGATGTGATGGGAAAACCTGGCGGTGCCCAGCGATGCAGCTCCTGGAGAGGAGAGGATGAGTAGATCCTGAGGATTCTGTGGGTGTTTTCTTCCCTGCTGTCACATCCGTGAAGACTCTGGTCCTGAATTCCCAGCAGCTTTCTGGTTTTGACTCCTGGAGCGAGCAGTGAGCGCAGGGCTCCAGCGGGGAGGGAACCTCTGCAGCCCCTCGTGGCACTAACGAGGTGGTCCCTGCTAATGAGGGTCTGTTACTGGGGGAATCTGCTGGAGGAACCCTCCCTTTATTGTTTCCCTCTGATGTTGTGGCATTCCTGAAAATCCCTTTCATCTACTTCTTGTCTGCTTGTTAACAACCATCTGCATGCCCAGCGCTTGGCTGCTTTCAGTCTTTGCCTTACAGAATTGAAACTTTTTTCCCCTCCTCCTTTTGGAGCTTTCTAGTAGAATTTTTTGATTTGTTGTTTGTTTTGTTTTTTCTTCCTCTCTGATGTAGGTGTTTGAATTTTTCAGCTAGTCAAACTAGTACACAGAGTGAGCTTCCTGTTCTGGGCTTGCTGTAAAAAAAAACCCCAAATTTATCAGGCCTGTTAGGGAGAAAACTTTCTTACCTTGAGAGGTTGTGGATTCTTCATCCCTGGAAGTGTCCAAGACCATTTTGGACAGGGTTTGGATCAACCTGGGCTGGTGGAAGGTGTCCCTGCCCATGGCAGGGATCAGAACTGGATGATCATTAAGGCCCCTTCCAACCCAAGCCTGATGATCTTCAAGGTCCCTTTCTGTGATTCTTTAAAACAAAATCCTTTTCTCCATTTTTTTTCCCCTTTTATTTCTTTTTTTTTTTTTAGCTCTCTGGTCCTACAGAGATCAACTGGAGTTTTAAAAATGAGTTGGATGCTCGTGGATTTTCTCAGATGAGGAATAGTGGGATGTGTTTGCTCCTGTCCTCGTTGCCCTTGGGAACTGCTGACCTGCTACAAACAGGAGTATTAATTGAAGTAATGGAGCTCCGCTGGCTTTCGCTTCATTTCTGAGAGTAACTTGTCCGAAAGCATCTTGGTTTTATTTATTTAGCTGATGCTTGGTGAGATGGAGGAGGTTTTCTGAGAATTTGGGATTGTCTGGTTGTGCTGTTGGCTCAGAATGCCGTGGGGCAGGCTGTGGAATGTCACTTATAAAATCCTGGCATTTAATGCAGGAAATTGGACAATAATTTCAGGGGGACGTTTCCCCTTTGTACCAATTTTTTTTGTTGTTGTTTTTTTTATTCAGATTAAAACATCCCACCCTCTTTAGTACCCGTGAACTCCCTTCCAGCAAGCTGACAGTGCTGAGCTACAAAAGCTGCCTTCTAATTCTAATTCTTGTTCCAGCTCCTCTAATAAAAAAAAAAAAAACAACAAACTTGTCATCTCTTCCAAAGCTGGGAATCCTCGAGGTCTGGGGAGGTGCAAATGTGTAATAATTTGGCTGCTGAGCCCCCTTGGCCCCTCCTCTGAGAGGCTGGGAAGGGCTGGGCTCTTTGTTGCTGGTACAATTACTTTTGTGTTTTGCTTTTGTTGTGAAACTCTTGGCTTCAAAGTTTTTTGGGTTTTTTTGTGGTTTTTTTTTTTTTCTTTAACGAGTTTGAAAACCTCCCATGTGTTCCACCCTCTCTTCTGCCACGTGCAAATAAAGTTGGCACGAGGCGGGGGAAGGTCCCAAAGCAGCAAAATCTCCAGCTCTGCCTGGTTTGACTCGCTGGGATATGAGGAACAATCCCATTTGTTGTGTTTTCCTGCCTCAGACCTTGGGCTGGTGGGTTTTAGACGCCTCAATGTGACATGCTTTGCTGCTGCTTGTAAATAAAAAAAAAAATTAAGTTATAAAATAAAAAATAAATAAAAATCCGGTGATCGCTTGTCTAGAAAAGACCAACTCCTGGAAAGTGGTGACTGCAGGGTGAGTAATGCTCCCTTCCCTCCTCTAAAACAACAGGGAAACCCTCCTGAACACATCTTAGATTAAAAAAATACTCCTCCTGAGGTTGATGCCATGATATTTTGAGGGGCTGAGGAGAGTTGGGATAACGATGGAATGAGGTGTCTCAATGCTGCCAATCAAAACATCATCTAAAAATATCCCACCTTCCAGAAGAATCCAAATCAAACCCCAGTATTAAAGAGCATGCTGTTGATTGCAAGGGGTCCCAATTAAAGAAACAGGCCGATATTCCTCTCTTTTTTTTTTTTTTCCCCTCTCCAGCTCTTTATTACGTGGCTGGATATTTGTTAAAAAAATAAAATGAAAATAAAATTAGCCTGAGCGTGAGATCCTTCCAAAATGTGGTGCTTGAACTGCAGGGGAGTTTGCTCAGAAGGTGGAAAGTGGCCTGATTTTCTCTGCAGATCCTTTTATTCTGTCTCCTGCCTGGTGTCTTGGCACGAAGCAAACATTATCTAGTCCTTGTGAAAAGTCCTGGAGTAGAGAGTGTGTCTTGGCTGAACCTCGTTGAAAGGGCTGGGGGAAATCTGTCCAAGAAAAATAAATTTCTGGTGGAGCAGCCAGGAGTGTGTGTGGTGTGTGTGCATGTGACATGAGCCACTTTTGGAGGGATGGGATTGGGACAAATAAAGGGCTTTGATTTGGCTCTGGGAAATTCAGATGAAATGGGAGGGTAATGACCCTTTTCCTTACCGATACAGTTAAGATGTAACCACCTCTTTTTACCCTAAAATAAATTCAGTTCTTGGAGTTTTCTCACCAATTCTTGTTCCCTCGGTATCTCTTTCCACCTTTTACCCTGAACTTTCTTGATCCTCTGTAGACCTTGCAGAGGAGCATCTCCCTTCCCTCCTTTGTGGATGCAGAGCTGGATATCTGGGATAAAGTGTTGTCTTTCATCCAAGAGGGAGTTTGATTCATTAATTTATATTTCTCTTGCTGGGCTGAAGTCTCAGTTATTGTTTGGGGGGGGCAAAAGGAAACGGTGTCCCAAGCCCTGCAGATATTCAAGGCCAGGTCAGAATTATTTTAAACTAAAAGAGGAAAGATTTAGGTTGGATATATGGAAGAAATTCCTCCCTGGGAGGGTGGGCAGGCCCTGGCACAGCTTGCCCAGAGAAGCTGTGGCTGCCCCTGGATCCCTGGAAGTGCCCAAGGTCAGGTTGGACGGGGCTTGGAGCAACCTGGGCTGGTGGAAGGTGTCCCTGCCCGTGGAAGGGCGTTGGAACAAGATGATTTTGAAGGTCCTTACCCATGCAAACCATTCTGGGATTCATCAGCTGGCTCTGGTTGTTTGAGATCGTCGATCCTGTTGCAGTTCTGGCTCCTGCCCACCAAGGACCGAGTCCCCCAAAGCTCTGACCGTGGCACAAACCTCGTGGAGCTGCTGCTCTTGGGTTCCTGAGGCTGTCCAGACTCTGGGGTTATTATTTTGCAGACACACCCCATGGGGCTGTTTATTTAGGGAGGGGGAAGAGCTGAAAAAAAGGGGGTGACGGGGACGTTTCCCTGGGGGCTCTCTGTCCCCTCTGCAGCCCGTGCAGAGCTGGGGGTCGACTTCTCCAGCTTTGTGGTTGCTCCCTCTGCTCGCCCAGCCCCTCTCTGCCGGTGTTGTGGGTCAGGAACTCCCCTGTTTGCACTTCCAACAGGGAGGGGCCGTGTGTAGCAGTGGCAAACCTGCCACGTCTGCTCGATGCGAACCCGCATTGTCCTTGACAAGGGAAAGAGCCTTCCAGTAATTCACCTTGCCAGCAAGAAAGAGGATTTATTTTTTTATTTTTTTTAAATTTTTTTTTTTATGAAGAGCAGCTGAGTTGCTTGGAATCAGTGCGGTGTTTAGTGACACCCAAGGAGGATGTACTTGTGTGAATAGAAAATGCTGCTTAATTGCTCGAGACGGCAGTTTGTTCTTTCCTGGGAGGGAATTTCAGTCTGGGTGAACCCAGCAATGGGGCTGTGAACTCATTAGTTTGATTTCTTGCTCTCTGCCTTGCCACAGTAGAAAAGCATCTCTCCCTTGCAGGATGAAATACTGAATCTTTCTGTGCCTAAATGAGATTAAATTAATACGGCGTTCCGGGGAGCTCTTTTATAAAGGATCAGCAGCATTCAGGGTCGTGTTAATCATCACACACTTTGGAGTCGAAGGCCTATGGCCACGTAGAGCTGGGTAACAGGCCAGCAGAAAGCTGGGATGTGCTGTGGGATGCCTCAGGTGGGACTGGGATCAGAATCAGAGTCGCAGAAATATAAATGCAGTTGCTGCTGCATTTCCCAGACAGCAGCCGAACCCGGCTGTCAGGAAGAAAAAAACGGGTTTGTTTTCCCTTTCCCATGTGCTGTGCGGTCCTTTTTTTAGCTGTTTGTGTGTTTTAAGCCACGGTGAATTGTGAATGTGAATTTCCAGGGAGGTTTGGAAGCATTTTGGAGGGTGTGTGTGCACACGCTGCCTGCGTGGGGGCACAACGTGCTGCTTGAAAAGAAGTCTCTGTGTTAGTACTTAGATCCAGCAGTTTGAGGTTCTTGCTCTCATCTCTGTAGTTACAGCTCTGGTTAAAGTTTGTTGGCTGTGAGGAGGAATGCTGAAGTCCCTTTTTTTGATAGAGTCTCAGTATAATTTTATTAAAGCAGGGTTTAGGGCGAGCAGGAGGGGAGGTTTAGGTCACTAAGTGTAAAAAGCAAGCGTGTTTTGGGAGTTTGAATTTGGAATCTCGAGGTGTGTGAGGAGTTTCTCTTGTACACACTGAGTTACCAGAAATGCCACCTGCTTTATTTCATGGAATGACAGAATAGTTTGGGTTGAAAGGGACCTTAAAGCCCATCCAGTGCCACCCTCTGCCACGGGCAGGGACACCTTCCACCAGCCCAGGTTGCTCCAAGGTTATCCAACCTGGCTTTGGACACTCCCAGGGATCCAGGGGCAGCCACAGCTTCTCTGGGCAACCTGTGCCAGCGCCTGCCCACCCTCACAAGAAATTAGAATTTCTTCCTGATATCTGATCTAAACCTGCCCAAACTCAGTCTCGCTCTTTTCTCTGCGTGCCAGTAATTTTATTACCCAGAGATTTTGGTGTGGACCACATAACTCTGTTCCTGCAACCGCTTTCTGTGTGCTTTAAAAGAAAAACAATAAGAACTAAGCAGGAAGATCTGCCCTCTGTGGTTGGGGCTCACTTGTGTTGGTTAGAGGGTGTTCTAAATTTTGAAACGTGAGGTTTGACATCTCTTCTGCGACTGTTTGTGACTTTGTGTGGGTAACAGGATGCAAAGTACTTAACCGTGGTTAAATTCTTGTAGTTTGGTGCCTCCTGCACCCCCAGTGTGTTACCTCAGTGTTCTAACTCGCTGTGGCAGAGGCAGAGAGCTGTTAGTTAAGGAGCTTTTAAAGATGAGACTTGTCAATAAGAAAAAAAGCCTGTAAGCTTGGCTTAGTCAGCCTTCAAATGGAATTAAGGAGGTTGCAAATTAATTTGTTCTTAATAACCCGAACTTGAGTTTGGTTACCAGTTTGCCCAGGACTTTGTTTATGAGATCAGCTATAGGATTCTTTGTTGTTGTAGGTTCTGGTTGTGCATCCAAGGACGTAAATCACGAGTTCTTTGCTGCCTCGTGAAGGTCAGAGTCGGGATCCTCCTGTATCAGTCTGGGCTGGGAAGCTTTGCTCAAAACCAGGAACTGCTGCTTTTTAGCTCCTGTGGGGTTTATTCTCCCCTTTTTTTCACCTTCTAAACTGGAGATTGTGAAGGTATTTGCTGTTGGACATTTCATATAGGATAGATTGCCTGTGTACGTTCTGTGTTTCAGTCTGCAGTTGTTACCAGCATTGCCTATTTCCCAAGATCTTCAAAAATGAGGCTTCTGCAGTCCCTTAGCAGGAATAATTGGCATAGTTTGCGTGCAGAGATCTGTTTTTGAGGGAAAAAAAAAAAAAATTGTAGATAATCCTTGACCAAAAGCCCAAGTGGGTTTTGCAGCATTTTGGTTTTTTTTTTTTTTTTTTTTTTTTTTTTTTTTTTTTTTTTTTTTTTTTTTTTTTTTTTTTTTTTTTTTGCCTCAGAGAAGAAATAAGGGGAAAGTGCTGCTCTGGGAGGTAAGGCTTTATCTGTGGAATGTGGCTAAACATCCCCTTGCAGCTCTTCCCTGGTGAACACAAAGCATCTGCGCTGTCTCTGTTAACTGTTGCCACCGGGTTGAGGAAAGAGCAGGAGGGTGTTTTGGATCCAGAGGAATCGTGGTGGGCACCCTGAGCCTCGATCCCGCCATCCTCCTGTCCCTCTGGGCTTCACTGGGGTCACTGTGGCCACCTCTGGGAGCTCCTCTAGTCCCAACAGGTGTCTCCCTGAAAATATGTGCCAGTGTTTGCCGTCTGCTGGGGAGGAACAGAGTTCCTTTGTTGCTGTTTGGAGGGAGGAGGGAAGCCGGCCAAGTTCAGCGCTGCTCGGTGGCAGAAACAGATCTCGCTGCTTTGAAGTTGTGTGTGCTTTTCAAACTAAGATCATCTAGACTGCAGCTCTGAAATTCTTCCTTGCACTCACTGAAATGTGTTCCAGTGAGTAACATGTTCTGCTGCTGAAATTTCTTCTGCTAAAATGCTGTCAGGTTGTTTTTTTCTTTTTTTAATTCTCTTTCTGTTGCCGCTCTGATGTTTGGGAGAGAACCACTAGTTCTTCTCCATCCCTTTGGGAGAGGTACAGCAAACCCCCAAATCCATCTACTTAGTCATATTCTTAGTCTCAGATGCCACTTCTGCCGAGTGCCTGGGCTCCAATTTTGGGCATAAAGACGTTTGAAGTCTGGACATCCCTTTAATTCCTAGGAGATAAAAGCAAATATCTTGACGCAGGAAATGCTGCCTGTCAAAATTGGAGTTAATAAAACTGTGGCACAGGTGGTGTTTTCTGGAGGGTGTTCAGCTGAACTTGGTGATTTCTCCTTCCCTTTCCTGGAACTCTCTGGATCTGGGTGCAGTTGGTAGCTGGGAACGACCAGGGGTGTGCTGTGCGTGGAGTTTGTCAGTGGCAGTCGAGTGGTTTTTGTGAAGTTTTTTTTTTTTGTGGAGTGGTTTTTGTTACAGGTCCTTGGAGACAGAATTCTTGGAAGATGTATGAAAACATCTCCCTTTATAGCAGTTGAGTTTCTCGGGGGGGGATTTGTGTCCTCTCCATCTACCTCCCTTTCTCAAGAGGAGCTTTACTGTGGAGCCCAGAACTACGTGGTGTGTTGAGCTGCTGGAGTTCAACAGCAGGGAATTTATTTTAACAAACCCCTCCCTGAGAATTCCCAAACCTCCTGAGAGCTCCCAGCACAGATTAAGCAAATTTTCACTCTATCCTTTCTCTTCTGTATCCGACCCTGGTCTAACTTAGGGAAAGGTACTAAAGGCACACGATGTTTGATGTGAATGTCAAACCCTGTAAATCCCAGCACGTGGGATTCCCTTTGTTTGCACTCCCCTAATTGTGCTCCCACCGACCTCATTCTCAGACCACTCGGTCGCTGAAACAGCTTTGGTCCATTTTATGAAATTCTTTGTCGGGTTTTGCCTTTTGAGGTAGTTTTTTTTTTTTCAGAAACGAGAGGTTTCACGTGGGCTGCACAACAGCAGAGCGGAATGTACCCAGAGACCCTTCTTCGAGCTTACATTGGAATTAAAAACCTTTGGAAGGAGAGGAGGGGGGTGTTAATGAGCTGTTTAATCAGGTGTTAGCTTCCTCCCCACCTTGGGCTGGAATCCTTTGGATAAGAACAGCAGAGAGAGAAGATTTAATAAACCATCAGTGAGCCTGTCCTGGTGCTGCTCTGACCCTCTGGTGGCCACGTGGAACTCCAAATAGCTGCTGCTTCTTCCTGAGGGTGTCACGAACTCCATGGTTTTTCTTTTTTTTCCTTTAGGAAAACCTCTTGACTGAGTCTTAAATCTCCTGTATATGTTGAATTTAAACCACCACATAATTTCTGGGAGAGTGTGCTCGTGCATCCAGCGGGAATTCATCTCCTGCAGGAAGCACGTGACTGGGATGCTGCCCTGTGGAGGGGGGATGATTTCTTACGGCTTAAAGTGCTTGTGATCACTTCTTGAAATAAATTGCTTTTATTTCCTGCTCTTGTCTTGCCAAATATCCTAAAGCTATATGTTCACCTCTCCCCAGCAGTGTTGGGAGCTGCTGGTGAGAGCCAACCCCCCTGCTTCTGTTCCAGCTTCTCTGAAAGCTTTAATGGGTAGTTCTTAATTTCCTTATTAGACAGCTCGGGATCCATATGGGAGAAAAGACTCTGTGCTATCTGCATTCTTACTTCACAGCTCTTCCCCTCTCAAATACCAAGGAGTCTGTAGTGAGGCTGTTTTTTTAGAGAATGTTGCTTAAGTGGCGTGGTGAGCGCTTGGATGCTCAGACTGTTACGTCTGCCTTGCATGTGGAAATGTATAAAAGCTGTTTTATTCTTCACCAGTGCACACACCTTCCCCAGAAAAATCAGCGTTTAACGTCTCAGTAACCCTTGAAACTGCAGTTTGTGGCCTCAGAGCAGTCCAAGGCTCCGGCCCGAGCGGTGGAACTTCCAGGGTGAAAGTTGGCAAAGGGATGTGCAGACACTGCTGGGTTCCTGCTGTTAAATATAATCTTTCTCGTGAACAGATTAATGCATAAAACCACTGGGCAGTTTGCACACAGCACCTTCCTGCCCTCCTGGCACAGATAAATAAATCCTAGTGGTGGATTTTGAGCTCTTATTCCCAGAAAACCGCTCAGCTTCTGCTGCTGGGTGAGGGCCTGGGCCACCCCTTGCTCTGCTTGTGAGCCCTTGGTAAGGGCTGAAACTGCTCCCAGCTGGGCTTTGGGTGGTGATTGGTTTGTTTGAGAACTGGGAGTATGTTAAAAAGCTTCTGGAATCAGCAAAATACTTGTCACTTAAAACTGGACTGGTGTTTTCTGCGTGATGATGTTCTAAGTTGAAAGTTGAGGGATTAGTGTTATTTTAGATATTTAGCACCAGCAGAGCTTCATTTGTGTGTAGCCCATATATATTAAAAATATCTGAGGAGAATATAGGAAAAATAAAGCATGGGGGGAGCAGCTGATTAACTTCCTGCTGGAACAGGACTGAAGTTAAGGCAGACTCTGATTGATGATGTTCAGTAAGAAGTTTTCTCTTTAAGATCTCCTTTTTCTCTCCTGGATTTTCTCTGCCCTGGAGCCTGAAGAGCTGGCTCAGCCCAGGCTCTGGATGCTCCAGAGGGTTAGTCTGACTTGCAGGCACCAGGAGCAGCAATCCCTTATCCCAGGACTTGGAAATCACAGTAACAAGGACAATATTCACAGCTCCAGCCAGGCTGTTTTTCATTAGGAGCAAGAAAAATGCGAAGCCTTAGGAATTTTGTCAAGGCTTTTGATATGTGAGTACTCAGTGTACTGCAAGAGGAAAATAAACTTGAATCAGAGACTAAACTCTGTTCCAGTCCCTGCACAATATTTTGGAGGCTCGTTCAGGTACAGGGAGTGAAACCTGGGCTTGGGTGTTTAGTTGAAGCCACTTGCTGTGGCTTTCCATGATGCTTTTTGGGGGAGCTTGGAAGCTTCTTTGCTTCTTGCCCCAGCCTCGTTTTGGTACGTAAATATTTATAAAAACACTGAATGTTTACATGTAATAATTTGGTTTAACTTTTTAGAGCTTCTCTCTTGCTGAAGTTTCTCGTGGAAGGCCGTAAAGTTGGGACTTCACAAGCTCTGTGGGTGTCCCGGGACAAAAGGGACGCTGCTTTTTTTTTTCTTTTTTCTTGTTTTAAGGATAATCATCTGCCATATAGGACTAGGTATTGATATTATTTACTTCTAGGACCTTGCCTGTGTGGGTTTCTGTCCTGTGTCTCCAAAAAGGCAGACATTTGGGGAGCTGTGCACTGACAGGCAGAAAGACAAATTCGGAACGATCTGCTCTGGAAAGGCTCCAAATGTTTTAATTTGTGTGTGTGTAATTCTAGTATCTCTCCTAGAGCCAAGTCTGCTCTCCTTAGACTTGATGATAATGCTCAGCAATGGAGTGTTTTCATCTTGAAAACACTCCACAAACACGAACTAACCTGGCAGTTGAGCCTTAAACTTTCTTTTAGGGGATTTTTACTCAGGTCTGAGAGCTGACTGCTCTCTGCATTGTCTGTAACGTTAAATATCTGCATTGTCTGCTGAGTTAAATACAGCCCTGAGACCACAGCACAGGCTCCCAAAGAGTGCTAAAAATAGAATCATAAAATCACAGGATGGTTTGGGTTGGAAGAGACCTGGAAGCCCAGCCCGTTCCACCCCCTGCCACGGGCAGGGACACCTCCCACTATCCCAGGTTGCTCCAAGCACTGCCCAGCCCGGCCTTGGACACTTCCAGGGATCCAGGGGCAGCCACAACTTTTAATTTTTATTACTTTTAAAAATGATTGTTAAATATTTTTTTTTAATTGCCTCTGTCAGGACCTCTACAGGTCATGCTGCCTGTTTTTTTTTTGTGCATGGGGGGACCGGGTGGCTTGGAAATCTCTCGTTCCCAGGGACAGGAGGCCACGTCACGGGGTGTTAAGTCCTTGAGAACCGTTCCTGGCTCGCTGGGATCGTTGGTGCAGCTTTAAAAACCTTTATCTTTGTGCTTTTGCTGAGGGGTTATTGTTGCTTCCTTTGGTTCTCTTAGCAGAACAGGTGGCCTTATTCTTCGGTGTCTTGGCAGATTTCCTCTTAAGTCTTATTTTAGCGAGTTGAAAGGGGAAGAGGGCACAGGGGGCTTTTTTGAAGCCGTATTCACCGAGGATTTATTCCCACCAGCGTCGTCGTGGAGGCTGCAATTGCTACTCCAGCATTCTTTGCTCTTTCGAAGCAATTACAGTTCCTTGAAGTGGGGAGAAGTTGTCCTAAAAATGAAGAAGGTAACCAGGAGAGGCACTGAGACATGGAAAGAAGGATGCCAGGTTTTATTTTACTGCCCCGGGATTTTGTCTCAAGACACGCACAGGGTGGTTTTTTTTTTTTTGCAGGAGCTTGTGAGGGGTTGGAAAGCTGAAAACAAACAAACATGGCCAGCTCTTTTCTCATCGTGGAATAGGAGGTGGGAACATTTATGAACCCCCTCGTTCCTCCACCCTTGTCCCTCTTTCTGTACCTTTGAGCGAAACCTCACCCAAAGTACGTGGTGAGATCTAGAGATGTTCCACTGCTGCCATTAAATAAAGCTTTTCCTGGATGTTTTCTGTAATAACAGCTGAAAATGGGTGCAGCCTGTTCGTTTCCTGCTCTGTGAAATCAATAGAAGCCTAAAAAAAAGATTTTTTTTTTTTTTTTTTTAAATTTTATGTTTGTAATTTGGTCATGGCTGAATACATTAAAAAAAGCTTTGGGTTCTGCCACCAGAAAGGCAGAGAGCTGCTTGTGCTGGGTCACTGTGTGTGTGCTGGGAGCACTGATCTCCCAGCTCTGGCTGGGTCACCCCTGTCACACCGTGAGTGATCAGATTCTCCAGTGACTCCCAGCTGGGACACTTTCCTTGTCTGCTCTTTTCCCAGGGTGTGATTCACTGAGTTTGGACTGGGCTTGCTTGTTAGGAGTAGCTGCAAGAGGACAAGGAGAGACGCTTGTTCCAAGTTCTCTAATGAAGTGTTTGAATTCCTCCCTGCTCAGCTCACCTGTAATAAATCAGACACCCACAGGTTACCTGACCCTGATCTCTGTCTCTCCCGATAAAGGGCTTTAAATGATGTTTCCATTGGTGTTTTTAGCAAACATCTGCTGGAGGGTTGCTTTTGAGGACCTGGCTGTGTTTGAACTGGGTTTTATTTCGAGTCTGGCTCAGCCCAGGTATTCCAGGATGGCCTGTGCAGGTGCTGCAGGGCTGTAACCCCGACCTCCTTGAAGCTCTCCTGGCAACACGTTGCTATAAATAACCAGTGACTTCCCAAACGTCATCAGTGTCTTCATTGTCCTCTGAATAATGTGTGAAGCAGGTGTGAGCTCCACATCCCCCTTCCAGCAGGATTTCCAGCTTCCAGAGGCAGGTGGGGACCTCCTGGCTGTGCTGGGCGTTTCTTGCTTGAAATGGGGAAGGTGTTTCGGGAGCGAACCCTCCTGGCTGCCCCCTGGGATATTGGGAAGGAATCCTTCCCTGGGAGGGTGATGAGGCCCTGGCACAGGTTGCCCAGAGAAGCTGTGGCTGGTTCTGGATCCCTGGGAGTGTCCAAGGCCAGGTTGGATGGGGCTTGGAGCAACCTGGGATTCTGTGATTCTATGAATTGAGGAAAGCAGTAAATCCACATAAGGATTGGAGTCTTGCCTGCCAATTCTCTTCATTTCAGGCTTTCTTTGAAGGAAGTGGCACAGATCAGGTCCAGTGTCAGTGCTTTCTGCTGGATCTGCTCCATCTGGGTAATTTTTATGTTCCACGCATGCCTTTAGGCAACCCATAACAACCAAAATTTGCTGCTCTTGATCCTTGTCCAGCCACCTTTCAAAGTCTCATTTCATTACTGGCCATGACTGTGAGTTGAGGGCATCTCAGCACTCTCTGCACCTTTTGGGGGAGAATTTAATAACTTGGATTATAATCCTTGGATTGAAGCCTGCCCACGATGGAGCTGATTCCATGAAGGCATCCAAACACTTGGCTCTGTCTCTCAACCACGTCAAAATTAGCATGGCTGGATGTTTGAATGCTTGGAAGGACTCGGTGGGTGCTGATGACTGGGCCCACATTGCTGGGACTGACAGTGTTTTCAGCTTGAATCTCCCCTGAACAAGCACAGGGTGCGTGTGGATGGTGCATCTTCATCTTCCAGCTGCTGGCCTGGAACGAGCAGGCCCAGGCTGAGATGGATGGAGCAGTGGGACAGAAAAACTGCTGGAAGGAAGATGAAATGATCCTGAGAGAACTGGCAGGGAATTAAACAAAAAAAAAAAAAGGAAAGCAAGCTCAGAGAAACGGTGTCAAGAATACTTGTTGTTGCCTTCCATCATGAGGGCAGATGAGATCATTGCTGTAAGAGGAGATCACCGTGTGGTTGAGCTGAGTAAAGTCTTGTTTGCCTGAGCTGGAATGAATTCCTAAAACCACTTTTTCCTGCTTAGTTTTGATTTTGTAGCCATCAGTTCTGGTTTTCTCCCTTGCCTGCTAGTTGGGAAACTGTTGCAAACACAAGTACTACTTGTGGATGTGATCTTGTTGCCTCTTGCCATCTGAAGAGAGCTCAGATTTGAACAGGAGATGTGATGGCTTTTCAAATCTGTTGTCATTTACTTAAAACTTTACTTAAAATTTTCTGGCTTGGGGATGGATCATTTACCACCTCCTTCCTCCTTTTCTTTTTTTTTAAACAAGTTTTCTTAGTGGTGCTCTAATTCCAACAGTGCCTTTCCTCAGTGATCCAAACGCATTTTTCTCTCCTTCTTTAAAAAAAAAAATAAATCACCACATAAATCCCAATACTGTAATTCTGCCCCATATTCTTTTGTGTCTGCTAAATCTGGTGGAAGTGTTAATTGTGTTTCCAAGCTCTCCTTTGCTGTCAGTACCACTGAGCCATCTTGCTGTCAGTGATGAGTCTCACTGCTTTTTGTCCCTTCAATCAAGCCTTATTTAGCTTCTGGTTTCTGCAGAAACCGCTCAGAATGCCTCTTGTTCTTGGTCTGCCCTTTCAGTTGCTCATCAGCTGGGCCATGGGTTGTGTGTGAGAACCCTTGCTGATGGCTCGCTTAACAACCTGTTGAGTACCAAAGGTTTCTTTTGTCAAAAAGGGTCATCATTTAAACATCCTTGGAGGTGTCCTGGAGCAACCTGGGCTGGTGGAACTGGATGATCTTTAAGGTCCCTTCCAACCCAAACCAGTCTGTGGTTCTGTGATCCATTTGGGGTTGTGTCAGCAGATGAGATGAGGTCTCCCTTTTCCAGGGAGATCACTGGACGTGCTGTTGTCGTTCCCTTTAACCCACACAGGGGGTATTTATCTCGTGAAGTTTGCACAAAGGTTACTTTGGGAGTTCCACTGAGATTGAAAATGTTGTGCCCTCAATTCGTGCTGTCCTTCAGACCCAAATCACCAGTGCCCTTTGGCTCCATTCCCAGGAATGGCACCTCTGGAGTTTGAGGTGCCAGAGGGTGAACAGCATCTTGTGCTTGGAGGTGTGACCTCCACATAGTGGGGGGGGGGGGGATCCTTGTCCAGAGTAAAATCATCTTTCCAATTCGGAGCACGGGGGCTGTGAAACCCAACTGGGGTTTCATTGACGAATTCCTTGGATGCTTCTTTCTTGGCTCAGATGCTCCTGCCCCTTCTTCCCTGTCTCCTTTGGCCGTGCCATCTGTCTGTCATCTGCTTTCTCGCTCCTCTGACCTATTTATGAAACGACGTTTTTGCGCCACCCCTCCCACAGTGGCTGCAGAGGAGCACTGGAACTGGGACCAGGATTGTTTCCTGTTCCTCTCCGTTCAGTTTGTCAGGTCTAAACCCGTTGGATTCTCTGGGTACCTCTGGTCTCACCCTAAATTTTCGTGGTGTTTTCCACCCGGGGCCGTGCAGAGGAATTTCTGGTGGTGGCAAGGCGGGAACAGGGCAGGGACACCTTCCACTAGCACAGGGTGTTCCAACCTGGCCTTGGGCACTTTCAGGGATCCAGGGGCAGCCACAGCTTCTCTCCCCAACCTGTGCCAGGGCCTGCCCACCCTCCCAGGGAAGGATTCCTTCCCAATATCCCATCTAACCCTGCCCTCCTTCAGCTCAAAACCGTTTCTTCCTCTTCATATTCCAGAAAAAAACCCCAGTAAATTGCCAGCAATCCCCCAGCTCTCTCTGTAGTACATGTTCATGGTAAAGCAGGAGCTTAATAACTTGGCATGTCCCAGTCCAGGACCTTGTGTCCCACCTGCCAGCTCGGCTGGCAAGGAGGGAGTGCTTGGAGTGGGGAATATTTTATATAAATGGCTGAAAAGACCTCGATATAATTGGAGTTGGACGGTGCCATACACACAGGGAACAAAGCAGTAGGCTTGGATTTGTTCTGGAAAGGGGATTTTATTGTCCACACTTTTCTGCTTGAGATAGCAAAGAAAAAAAAAAACAAAAAACAACAAAACCAAGGGAGAGAGGGAGGAGGATGGAGCGGTGCTGATAAGGAGGCTCCCTTTTGGTTTCCTGCCTGCACGGTGGGAATGGATCTGTCCTGGCAGCGATGGATCTGAGCTCGAGCATCTCTGATCACACGTTTCTGTGCATTCAGTTCCAAACAATCATAAAATCTCAGGATGGTTTGGCTTGGAAGGGACACCCTTAAAGATCAGGTTGCTCCAAGCCCCCATCCAGCCTCGTTTATTTTCCCCTCTAATTGTGGATGTTCCACGGGCAGAGGGGGCTGGGAAGGAATGACAGAATTTGCAGAACTTCCTGGATTTCCCTACCCTTTCTGGGTAGGGGCTTTCTCAGCAAATATGTCTAGGGAGTTTTACCACTTCCTTTGAAATTATTTGTCCAGTTTTGGATTCTGTGGAACCAGAGCTTTGGGGGAAGGGGGGATTAAAAAAACCCAAAACAACAGAAAGGCAAAAAACCACCCCCTTGATCATGTTTTCTTTTTAAACTCAGGCACGATAATAAATATATTCAGGCTTACTAAAGCTGTAGCTTTTTGGGTTGTTTTGTTCGTGGTTGTTATTTCTGGATTTTTTTTTTTTTTTTTATTATTTTTTTGAGACATTGAGGAAAGAAAAATGGAGCACAAGGGGACAGAAGGATTTGCTGAACAAAGCATGTCCTTTAGGGAGTAGCTGAAGTGTCTCTGGGAAGAACCTGAGCTGTAGGGAGGGAAGGAGGAAGCATCCAGGAGCGTGTAACCAGTTGTGACAGAGGAATGTCTGCACACCCTGCTCCCCAAATTCCCACAGAAGACACCTCCTCCTGTAGCTGAACTAACAAAAAACCCCAAAAAACAAACTTGCCTACGAGTTACTACACGAGTGGATTGTTAACCTGTGGCTGACCCCATTGCTTTTAACCTCGATAATTGAAATTAAACCCATATAATCACTCCTAAACTTGTGTGTGTGTGTGTGTCTGTGACACAGATTTTACTCCAGAAGAGCCTGGCAGTTGTGGGGGGAGAGGGCAGGGGGACAGGCAGCTGTAGGATCAGCAATGCCACGATGTGAAAACCCTCTCTTTATCCTGCTTTTCCTCCCCCACCTCCCCTCTGCTCGGGAGGGAATGCTGGCCCTGATCAGAGGGAGCTGATTTTTTTGGCCTGTGTTAAATTAATTAAAAGAAAGAAGGTAGTAAATTGATAGTTACAGTGGAATGCCTTCTGTGATGCTGAAACCATTGCACTCTGAAGGGACAATAAATACACCCCAGATAAAGCTCCTCTTGACAGAGAGCCAGAACTGCAGAGCCAGAACTGAGAGATGACAAAAAAGATGTCGAGTACCAGGGCCAGGATCAAATGGCAAATCTGTGGTGGAGCAGGGAATTAGCAGATTTGGGACTGGAGGCCCAGCTTTGGAGCCTTTTAAACCACAAGAGCTGCCTCTTCCCCCCCTTCCTGCTCTGCCACGGGACAGAAGGAGGATGGTGGCTGTTCTATAAATCTGGTGTGGGCTGATGCTTTTTGTCTCTGGGAGAAGCTGCACACTTGTGATTTTAGGTGTTTGGACCCTGGGGTTCATCACTTAGAGATACAAACAGGTCACGGGTCTGAGGAGTTGGAATCAAAAGGACACATCAGCAAGAGGTTTGTGCCCTTGTACCCCCTTTGGGCTGTGACCTTAAACGGTGTAAGTGCTAAGAAAAGTGTAAATGGCATTTAGTTTCATATGAAACTGTTGTTCCATGCTAAGCTAGGATCTCTGTGGCCTGTTCGTTAGTGTTGTCGTGAAGAGCTGCAGCCAGGCCAGGAGAAACTTAGGAATGTTTTGCTCTGTGTGGAGCTGGGGGTGTGGCTGTCTCAGTGCTGAAGGTGCAAGTGGTGATTGCAGTAAAGAAAGGATTGTTTTAGTGAAGATCTCCGGTTTCAAGAGCCTGCTTCCTTACCCTTCACCTCTGATGACCTTGGAGGTCTTTTCCAACCTGTTGGCTTCCATCATTCTGTGATGTGAGCAAGTGGGTCCCTACAGGCTTTTTAAACTTTATTTAAAGGAAAACTCGTGTCAGAAATGTGGTGCCACTTGGGGATGCTCAAGTGGAATAAACCCTTCATTTGAGGAACCCTTGAGAACAGGGCACTGCAGGGTGGTGGTGGGTTCTCAGCCTCTCACAGGAATTCAGCATCTCATGCACCACATACAATCCATGTGCAACTTGAGTGGCTCTGCTCTGGCTGGGAGCAGACTTTGTGCTACTTTAAATCAGCGATTTACCGCGGGATTTAATTGTTTCTGGCAAACACGTTCGGAAGACAGCGAGGGCTGAAATAGTGGTTCTTAAAACTGTGCTCTGAGGGACCGTGCAGAGGGATTTGCAGACTCATTAAATGACCTTTCTGATGGAAAACTTGATAAAGGGGCCAGGAATGCCTGAGAAATTCAGGGGTGTTGACAGACGGCCCTGTGTGCCAGAGCTGTGGCGGGAGGAGGAGGGAGGTGACACCGTGTGTGTCGGTCGGTGGCATTCAGATGAGATGGGAAGCTCCCTGAAAACCCTTCATTAGTGGCGTTCATTAGTGGCCAGAGTTGCTCTTCTGGAAGATTCTTCGACCTGGTCAGAGCGCTCAGCCCTTTCTTGGAAAGCAGAGATGCTCTTTTGTGTCTCCCATTTGATGTTGGGATCCTGTGTTTCTTCAGCCCTTTGTACGCCGGAGCGTCGGCGATAAAAGGGGTTTCACGTGGCTGAACAATGCAGATTGTGCCTTTCTCCTCCTCCTCCTCCTGGAAACAAAACTGGATTTTCACAGCCTCGTTTTGTCCACCCCCCCCCCAGGACAGCTCTGCCCAGAGCTCCTTCCTCCCGTGCCCCCCAATTCACCTGCCCCCAAACCAACATCCACACAGAGATCAGGTCTGATCCAGTGCCATGAAACCTCTCTGCACCCTCCACCGGGGAGCAGGATGGCTCATTTCATAATTCCTACCTTCTGATCTGCTGGCTCTGGTGCTGCCTGCCCTCAGTTAAGTAGCTGGGGGCAGCCGCCCTTGTCCCTGTGCCATCCCGATGCTCCGTGACCGCCTTTCCGTGGCTCCAGGCAGAACCCGGCACAGCGTGACTCACAGCAGTCTCCTGGTGTTGTCCCTCTCCCTTTCCATTCCTCTCCCGACTTTTTCCACGTTCCTGTACTCCGTAGCAGCCCTTTAGCCGGGATTATTTCATCCCATTTCTTCGATGGAAGGGCTGGGAGGCCAGGAACGTGTGATTTCTGTGTTAGCTGGAAGAGCTCTTCGGGTTGGGAGAGGAAACTTGGCTGGGATCGATGCCAGAAATAGCACGGCTGCCCCTTCCCTTGGCTAAATGACCTTCAGATTTAATATTGATGTGTGGCTTTATCCTTGCTCTATTTTAGACTCGAGAGGTGATCTCTGCTGGGGACCACGCTGGGAGAGGCCTGGGTAGGGACACGTGTTAAGAGGCTGCAGAGGAGCCGGGCTTGGCACTACAAAGGGAATATCTGCAGCTGCAGTGGGTGTTCTCTCCCTCTCAGAGACCTGGCGTTCTTGTTGCTTTGAGCAGGGATCACCTCCCTGCGCTTCAAGCTCCCCCCCAAAAAAAAGGCATTTTCATTTTTCCTTCAACTCTGAAACAGCTGGGATTGAAAGCTTGGAAATGAGGGCAAGCCCCTGAGTGAGTGGGCATGAGACAGGATTGCACACGTGTGCCTTGCTCCTGCTGCTCTCCTGGAAGAGAGAGAGCATTCCTGCCTTGGAATGCACCTGCTGGGTGAATTCAGTCCCACTGTGCTGTTGGGCATCCATACTGCCCCTAAAATCCATCAGTTCTCCCTGCCCAGCCCGTTTCAGCCGTGTTTGGCATCGCTGAGAATTTCTGCTTCGGCTGAAAATCCTCCTTGGCTACCCAGCCCTACCTGATCTGTCCTGCATGGCCCAAACAATTGTATTTTTTTAAAATCATAGGATGGTTTGGGTTGGAAGGGACCTTAAGGAACACCCAGTTTCACCCCTCTGCCCCAGGCAGGGACACTTTGCACTAGTCCAGGTTACTTAGAGCTCCATCCAACCCGACCTTGAACACTTCCAGGGATGAGGAGTCAAAACCTCTCTGGGCTTCTCCACTTCTACCTCTGTGTGAGCTTAAAATCCTCCTTTCTCTAATGAGCAGTGAAGAAAACTGCAAAAAAACCTTTCTGAGAGATTTTTGTGAGGAGGGTTTAGGGTTTTTGTTCACCAGGTACAGAGCAGAGCCTGATTTTGTGATGCTCGGAGCTGGCGTTTATAAATGCAAACCTCATGTTGGAATTCTGTGTTTGTAAAGCTCCCTCCTCTTCCTCCCAGGACATGAAAGAGCAGATAAGAAGGGTGAGGTCATCCCAGCAGTGCAGAAATTTCCCAGGCCTTAGAGCTGGGCCTGCCTCAGTGCAATCACTTATCCTGAAGTCTCATTTTGATCTTGGGCTGCAGAACCTGGGGAGTTAAACAAAAGCCCCCCCCTCCCCTTCCCTGTGAGCCATGACAAAACAGCCTTTGACCTCAGGTCTTAAGGGCTGCATAATGAGAAGTTGAAGGGGGAATGAAGCTGCTTTTTCATCCCTGGAAAGATGGGAGTATCCAGTGCTGCTCCCTCCTGTCTGTTGGTACTTACTGGGTGCAGTGGGTGGGGGAGGAGAGGAATATTCCATTTCTCCTGCGAGCTGCACCCAGAGGGAATTGAAAACAGGTTTTATTTGTCGGCCTGTTCACTTCTGTCCTGGATTGATGACGATCAGAACTGGCTTGGATGAAAACAGTTTGGGCAGAGAACTGTTCCTGCCTCCTGTGTCGGTCTGTGGAGAGCCCCACTGTTGGGAAGTCTGGTAAATACTGAAGGAATAGACTCTACTCTCCTTTTCCAAGGAGAGAAGAACTCTTTGCTCTGCTCTCCCCACACTCTACTCTCCTTGGAAAAGTAGAGTAGAGTGTGGGGAGAGTAGAGCAAAGAGTTCTTCTCTTCAAGGGTAACTTCACTTTTTTTCTTGGATATCGCTTCTGGAGATTGTTTTGCTGGTGCTACCTGAGTGGGAAGTCTTTGGGACACTGAGACAGCTTTAGGGGCACTTGTTTAGATCAAGTTGAGGGTCAGGAAAACAGCCTTGGGCGGTGCCTTTCTCTTCGTGGCACGAGCTGGAAGGTTCGAAAGTCCGGGAGAATTAATCCCATAAACTCTTCTGAACGAGGAAGAGCATACAAGTCCCAAACAAGTCCTGTTCTGAGTGTTGTGTTAAAGCTGCTCACCAAAGCTCGGGGCTGCCACCCTCGCCCTGGCCATCGTTTCACGTCGTCCCTGCGTTATGGAATATTGATTTACTGTGGAGCGTAAAAATGTGCCGTGCTCAGCAGAAGGGCCTCTCCAATTGTTCTGCTCCAGGAACACTGCTGCTCAGGAATGTGAAATAAATTTTCCCTTTTAACAATGGAGCCCTGATTTGCATAGTCTCCATTTTGGTGTCCCCCGGGGATGGTGGCACTAATGGGGCTGCTGCTCCCCCACTTGGACACCAAACTCCTCTGTTTGCACACACACAAAGGGCTTTGCTGGGGAACAAGTGTAATAACTCCTCAAACAGTTTAACTCCAGAGCTGTAATTGTCTCCTCTCTGCTCTGCACTTGGTTTTGTGTGAGGAACTTGGGACACTGAACACCCCCCTCCCTTCTCCTCTTGGGTGTTTTAACGGCATTAATTTCAGGGAAGCTCGTTTTCCCACTAATCCAGTGCTGATGAGTGTGAGGGGATGTCTTGGTGCTGAAGGCACACCAGGAGCTGGTTTGCTCAAGGATGACCTTCTTGGGAAACACTGGCAGCTGCTGCAAGTCCTGGCTGTGCTTGTTGCTGGTTGTGCTCACGATGCAGTAGTGGAGATCAAACCCAGCCTCTGTTATCACTTACTGTCTCCTCTTGGTGAACAGGAGTGGTTTTGCCAAAGGAAGGTTTTTAATGTCTTGATGAGACCCCACCTTTAATGTGAAGAGAAGGGGAAAAAAAAAAAAACACAACAGCAAAATTTCTGATGGCTTAAGTGCTTCTGCCAGTCTCTGCTTTCTTTCTAGTGGAAGAAGTTGAACTCTTAATGAAAAATATAGGTCTAAGAAAGTTAAAAGATTGCCCTGTGCAACCCAGACCGAATGGGAAGCTGTTGTAAGCAGAATTATAATATTGATAAAGGGGGATATGCTCCTGGAAGATGTTTGTTGTGGGCTGGAGCCATTCTGTTTTAGGCATTTTGAGGGGGGAAAGGGGGCATCTTGGTGCTTAGTTTGTAATGTTGAGAATGGCAGCTTAACCAGATGATCTTAAGGTGATTTTAACCAGAGCTCTAAGGGAAAAATTCCCAATGGACTGACAGCACAGTCAGTTTGTTGTTGGGTTATAAACACCTGTGGTACATGATGTGGTCTCGCCTTCTCACTCCTGGATTTAGCTGTGAAGGGAGTAAGAGACTGCCTTAATTTCTGGGATGGTGATGATGATGATGATGATGATGATGAGGCAGAACCTTCCCACCTCCTGTCCCCACCTTGCTCCCCACCTTCCCCTCCTCTCCCCCACCCGTTGCTGGTGGGGGCCCGAGCGGGATCCAGACGTGGCCCCAAAGCACTTGCCCTGGCACGGCCGAAAGAGTAAACTCCGAGTTTTCAGCTATTGTCACGGAAACAATTGTTGCTGCTGAGGGCTGGAGAGCAGCTAGAGCTGGGAATGGCTGTTTTTCAGACAGTCAGCCGAATAAACGCTCGGGGCAGTGCGTGAATGTCACGGCGTAAAAGATCCGGGGCACTTGGGTTTGAAACGGCCCGAAAGTTCAGACCTACCCCTGGCAACCAGCGGGGGCAATTTCAGCAAGGATCTTGAAAGCATTCTGGAAACTTAAGTAAGAAATGAATAAACTGAACTGTGAGTCTGAGCAGAGCTTTTCTGTGCTGAGCTGGTCCATGTGCTGCTGAATTCATGCCTTGGCCGTGAAGTCGGTGGAAAGTGAAATCACAGGGGGGGGGTGATGGTCACTGTGTTGAAACCTCTCTGTAGTTAATGGTGCACCACAGCACAGAACCCCTAT
Organism: Empidonax traillii; assembly: GCF_003031625.1. Lineage (NCBI taxonomy): Eukaryota > Metazoa > Chordata > Aves > Passeriformes > Tyrannidae > Empidonax > Empidonax traillii. The sequence continues at coordinate 32,786 of NW_020956728.1, read as the reverse complement.
GATTAGGGGTTTTCTGGGCTCCAGGGAAAACGAAGACTTCTTTTCCTTCTTCTTTTAAACAGATGGCACCTCGGGGTAGGTGCAGAAGTTAAGTGAGCCTGGGGGGGGTAATGATGTGGCAGCTTTGCAGGAACTGGGTGAAGTGGGATTTTGGGAGCAGAGGGCTGGAGCTGCCTCTGTATCCATGCTGAGCACTTTGGGAAGATCCCTCTCTGCAGCAGCCTTTGGGAATGAATGAAGACAGGAAAAGTAGGAAGATGGGATAACGTGCCTTCAAGGCCTAGGAAAAGAATGAAACAAAAAACCCAGACCAGGAAAATCTTGGCGTGCTCTGCAGTGCTCGAGTGGTGGTTTCTGGTCTAAGTATTTCCACCTCTCACTTCCACATCCCTGTGGATTTGCCCATTAATGGAAGGAAGCTGAATGGAGGCTGCCAAGGCAGAGAATGCACATTTTTCACCCAGACAGAGCCTACAGGAGGCTCCTCCTGGAGATCAACCCTGAGCCATGATTTCCTTGCCTGGGAAGAGCCAGGAGTCCCTGCAGCTTGTGCTGCAGGTAAACTGAGGCAGAGGGAGGCAGGGAGGAGGGAAAAATGGTGGGAAGGTGCCTGACTGCCTGTCCCAGGTGTGGCACAGCCTGAACCGCTGTTGGACTCGATGGTCCTTGTGGATCCCTCCTGATTCTGGACATCCTGTGATTGTGCTCGTGGTATTTTAGGGTCACCATCCAAACAGAAGATGTTTCTTGCATCCTTCCAGCTTGTAAAACCAAAACCTCCTGAGGGATCCCCTCTGCTTTTGAGGCACCACTCACCCACTCCCAGGCTTTGTGGGGAGAGCTGCCCCCCATTCCTCTCGAGGTTCCTGTGTTCCCTTCGGGATCGTGGATGGGGCTGGAGAAAGGGCCAGCACAGACAAGGTGAGTGACTCAGCATCACTCCCCAACACGCTGTGAGTCACTGCTGCCGTGCACCACTGCAGGATCCAGCCCTGCAGGCTGTGGGCTCCGAGGTGTTCCACGTGGGGATGAACTGCTGCGTCACAGCCCGTGTGTCCCACACAGGGTGCCTTGTGTAACACCTGGGGCCACGTGGAGCGTCACCTTCACGGAATCAGAGTCCTTTAGGTGGGGAAAGACCTCTTAAGGCCATCAAGCCCAGCCTCTGGGTGGTGGTGCTCTGGAACTGCTCTGATTGGGGACCTGAACTCCATTCCTGGAGCGCGGCCAGGCCCCGAGCGTGGTGTGGGGTGTGAGGACTGACATCACAGATTCTGCAGGTGGTGTTTCCCCAGCCAGCAGGGCTGTTCTGAGCTCAAAACAGGAGGTAAATAAAATGATGATTTTTAGTTGACTGATGAGAAACCGAGCACAGCTTGTTTGCTGGGTCATTCCTTCCCACTTGTTGGGTTTCCTCTGGAGTGGCACATACTTTTCAAAATAGTACATTAAAGGAAACCAGACAATCTCAGAAGGGTTAGAGTTTTTGTCTGCACACAGCTTCTAAAGTAGTTAAAATTGTTGTGAGTCCCATTACAGTGTGTTCATGGGCTGGAGGAGGTTTGGGAGCTTTGGTATTTTTGGTGCCATGAGCAGGTTGGGTGTCCCATGTCCCCCCCATGTCCCATTGGCAGTTTTTTCACTTTGGTATTTTTAATTCCCCTCTTTTGTTTCCCTATCTCTAGGTCTGTTTGTGGCTTGAGTTTTGGACTCATCCATGGGTTTTATTGGATCCTTAGGCTGAATTTTGCCTTCCACTAGGAAAAGGGATTTGGGGATATTTGGGTTCCTCTGAGCCTGGGAAGGAAGGAGCCGAGGGGAGGTTTGCAGGAGATCCAAGGGAATGCCGAGCACATGCTGGGAAAACAAGAGCTCTTCAAAGCTGCTGCTTCTGTCCAGGGGTGGGGGCGGGTGTTGAGCTGAACAAATTGTTCGCTTTGGCTTCTTCACAGGCAGGAATGTTACCATCAGTTAATGAGATTGTTCTCCAGCCTTGTGGGGTTTTCTCTTCCTCTCTCTCTCTCTCTCTCTCTCTCCCCCAGAGTTGTCATGAGAGTGTGTTTGGCAGAGCTTTAACTCTTGCTCCACCCATCGATCTGGTTTTGCATTGATCTGAAATAATAGTAAAAAAAAAAAAAAAAGGATAAAGGCTTGGTGGGCTGAGGAATGAACTCCAGGAATAGATGAACTGCAGGAAAATAGCAGCTGAATTGGGTTCAAATCTCCTTCTTTAGTGAGGCACAGTTAAAGACTGCAAGAGCAAATAAAAAAAGTTGAATTTGTGAGGTGCTTGGAGATGATGCTTACAGTTGTCTGTGTGAGCAGAGCACGTGGCTTTTTTCCGTGGACATGTCATAGAGTCACAGAATCCCAGAATGGTTTGGGTTGGAAGGGACCTTTAAGTTCATCTTGTCCCACCCCCTGCCATGGGCAGCGACACCTGAGACACGTTCCACTGTCCCAGGTTGCTCCAAGCCCCGTCCAACCTGGCCTTGGACACTCCAGGGATCCAGGGGCAGCCACAGCTTCTCTGGGCAACCTGTGCCGGGGCCTGCCCACCCTCCCAAGGAAGAATTTCTTCCCAATAACCCATTTAAATCTTTCCTCTTTTAGTTTAAAATCATTCCCCTTTGTTCTGTCTCTCAAGGCCCCTTGTCCAGTCCCTCTCCAGCCCTTGGAGCATCTTCATGGCCTGGATTTCCAGGATGTGTAAGCAGTGGTGCTGCTGTCCCTTCCGTGGGCTCTGACAGCAAATGTCCCAGTATTTTACTTTATTTTTAGCACTGGCCTTTGAGCCCCTCAAAAATCATCAGACAAAGGAGAGGTGGGAAACTTCTTTTAGCCTGATTTTAACGCTGATATTTTCTGGTGAAACATCAGAGTCGATTTAACCACGAGATTTCTCTTGGCACCTTCCCATTGTTCGGGAGTTGGCACCGCACCAGCACCGCCATTCCCACCACTGACCTTCCCCTGGGGCTTCTGGGCTGCTGGTGGTGACAGCAAGGAAAACACACAGAATTAACGTGGAGATTTGCCCTTTAACAGAGCTGATGGCTGGGTGTGTGGTAAACTGTCATACTCGAAGCTGCTTTCGAAGGTGGAAGTGGGAGCTCGGCTCCGGCGAGATCCCAGATCCGAGCAGGGAATTGCATCAGTGCTGGTGTTTGGGCAAGCTCTGGGAAAGGCACAGGATGAACTTTCTGAGCGTTTTGGCAAGGGGTGGAACGAGCTGAGTTCCGAGCTGGGAAGGAGAAAGCAGCTTGTGCAGAGATTTTTTTGGAGTGGAATCAAAACTTGGGATGGGGCTGTGGCTTCCTGCAGCTGCCAGTTGGCTGGTGCAGTCGGAGATGTGGAAGTGGCGATGGGATCTCACACGTGGGCTTCTTCCTGGCTCCTCATGGGGGGGGAGGACAAGTGTGTGAACGGCCACGTGAGGCTGAAAACAGGTTGTTATCAACCCACAGCCCGCCCAGCCGGGGTTGCTGGGAGCAGGTCACGGCCAACCAGCAGCACCCAACCTGACAAACCTGGGGCAGGCCCAAAGGTGGACCCACAACAGCTCTGGAACAATCCCAGGGTTTCAGAGTGGGCCTTGCAGGATGTGGTGTGGAAGGTCGGGATTGGATGACGTGGGAAAAGGGGAGTTTGACCCTCCAGCACAGGGGTGGATCGGGATGGAGCCTCCAGGAAGAACCAGCTCCGGGCAGGCGCAGCAGAAGCTCTGTGGACGTTGTTGTACGACTTCCACTCCCTTCCTTCCCCCTCAGATAGTGAAACTCTCACCCAGCTGTGTCTCAGGTGGGTGTTAGAGCCTAAATCCTTCTCCCCACAGCACAGTACCTGCAGGATTGTCAGAGTGGAGCCCCAGCTGAGGTCACCTGGCAGGCATCTCCTCGTTCCCAGTCCTGCAGCCTCATAGGGTGGGCACATTCTTGTTGTCATTCAAGAGGTGAGGCTCCCCCATGGAATGGGCTATAACACCTTCCCAGCTTGCCTCTGGCAGGAGAGAGAGGCTGAGGGGTGTGTGTCTCCAGGGAGAAGGTCTCCAAATCCAGGCCTTTGAACCCCTCTTGGGGAATTTTTTTCCCGTTGAAAGCTGTGTTGGAGAGGGGAGAGCAGACACAGCGTGGCCTCTGTGTTGGTAGGTGCCTGCATTCCAGGGGACAGCAAAGCCCCTGGGAACATGCCAGTAAATAGTGGAGGAGGGGAACCATATGGAAAGTGCCTGGAAAGCTGCAGCTTATTGCCTGGTTGTTGTGGCTTTAATCTGCATCTGCACTGGCTGGGAGAGGCCGACTGAACATCCCAGGGCTCCTGGATCCTGGGATGTGCTGGCTCCCCTGGGCTCCTGGATCCTGGGATGTGCTGGCTCCCCAGGGCTCCTGGATCCTGGGATGTGCTGGCTCCTCAGGGCTCCTGGATCCTGGGATGTACTGGCTCCCCTGGGCTCCTGGATCCTGGGATGTGCTGGCTCCCCTGGGCTCCTGGATCCTGGGATGTGCTGGCTCCTCAGGGCTCCTGGATCCTGGGATGTGCTGGCTCCCCAGCACCGCTGCCAGAAGCATTCCCTGGTTCCCAGTGAGTCCCTCTCGTTGCTGTTGCAGCTCTGGGGCTGCCTGTGAAGCTGCTCAGTGATTCTGCATCACTGTTTTCTCTCTCTCTCCTGGCACTGACTGTTCCTTCAGCGTGACCTGCTGCTCCTCACTTAACATCCAGGTGATTTGGGTTTGCTCGAGCGCTCAGAGTGGCAGAAACAATCTCCACACAGACCCTGGTGGCTGCTTCTCCTCCGTTCCTGCTGACTCCTGGGAGTGGTTCTGATGACAGAGTTCCCCTCCAGCCAGTAACTTTCCAGGCTGAGATCAGTTCTAGCTCCGTTTCCCTGTGCTGTTCCGTGGCATTATCAGGATGCTTTAGGAGCAGCTGGTGGATCTGCTCTGCTCACTTCACAGCTGGGCCTTTAGTAGGGCAGTCTCCTGGTGAAAAATAAGTCTGCTAATCCCTAATTCCCTCAGTTTGTTCGGGGCTGTCTCTGTCCTTCCCGTTGGAATTCAGCTGCAGGGACTCAGCAGAAAGCAGGATGGACCGGTGGGTTGGGTGGATGGGCTGAGTGATGGACTTGAAGCTGAGATTTAGATTGGATATTAGGAAAAATGCTTTCCTGGGAGGGTGGGCAGGCCCTGGCACAGGTTACCCAGAGAAGCTGTGGCTGCCCCTGGATCCCTGGAAGTGTCCAGGGCCAGGTTGGACGGGGCTTGGAGCAACCTGGGACAGCGGAAGGTGTCCCTTTTGTTCCTCGTCTGTTTAAATCAGGATGTTTATCTGGCATGAGTGTATTTTCAACATGGGAACGTGCAGATGGAAGGATTGTATCCCACCTGACTCTGTCCCTACGTGGAATCTTGGAATCACAGGAGGATTTGAGTTGGAAGGGATCTTAAAGCCCATCCAGTGCCACCCCCTGCCAAGGGCAGGGACACCTTCCACCAGCCCAGGGTGCTCCAAACCCCGTCCTGCCTGGCCTTGGACACTTCCAGGGACTCAGGGGCAATATTTGCACAGATATCAGAGCTAAAGCAGATACCCAGCTGGTGCACCCGGGGAGAACATCCATGACACATCCGTGTTGCTGCCAGGGGTGTGACTGCCCCGGCTCTGAAAAGGCTCAGGGCTAAATATAGAGCCCCACACTACGCTGGGTGCTGTTTTGGAAGGTGTGGCTGAGCCCTGGCTCTGCGTGTTCCCCTCCTCCCCCCCTCCCCGTGCCGCAGGGGGGTGGAGGATGAATCTACGTTACTGTGTTTCGCTTCCTTGCGTTATTTTTGGTCTCAATCCAGTGGGTTTTTCTGGGCTAGGATGTGCCCTGATTTTAAGGTGAGGAGCGGGTGCTGCCGTGTCGCTCTGGAAACTCCAAATGGGTGGAAGGTGCTTTTTTTTTTTATTTATTTGGGTTTTTTTAATACCTAATCTCAATTTCTGTGTAATCTGAGCAAAAGAATGAGGTGTATTTAACGGGCAGAGGGTGCTTTGTAGTTTTTTTGGGAGAGGCACTTTGAACGTGCTCTCAGCAGCGCTTGATTCTAAAAACTTCACTTGTAAAAACACTCCCAGGGATGGGGCTGTCACCTGTTCTGGTGGGAATTTGTCCCTGTGTGTACCGGCACTGCAGCCTGAAGGTCCAGCAGGAATATATGGATAACGTGTCTTGTTCTAAATTCAGGGGTTTCACTTGCAGTTTGAAGCAGCCAACTCCTCCCTTTCAGGGTATTTCCAAACTTGTAATAACCCTGGGATTTTTTTACTGTATTTATTTCATTTTTTAACCAAGTGCCCTCAGTAGCAGTTACAGCTAAACCAGGGCAGGGGCTCAGGAGGTGCAGATTTTTTTTTAAGAACTTGGTGATTGCTGCTCCTTCCCTTCTCTGCAGCTGGGGCTGCCTCAGGACTCAACCTCATTCACCACGTGCTGGTTTCGGCCCCGAAACGGGTTAATCTCAGAGCACAGGACTTTCTGGTTTGATTTTGGAGGAAACATCTGGACACTGCTGTGACTCCCCTGCCCCACGTGCTCTGACTGGTTCAGAATCGCCACGGAGGGAGGAGGGGGAGAGACGGGCAAAGGGAATTATTTTGGGATTAATTTCTTAATTGCCAAAGGTCCAGATGTGGCAAAGGCTTTGTGCAGGGGCACTGGGTTTGCCAGCACTTCCTGCTGGTGCTTTGTTTCTGCACCATCCCAGAGTTTTTTTTTTCCTTTCTGGGCAGCATTAATATTTATGCACCCACAACTGGGATGTTTAGGGTCTGTTTTCATGATATTAAAGCTTTAATTATGGAGAGTGGGGCCGTGGATTTATCCATGCCTTACCATCCTTGCGCGCCCTGGAGTGCAGCAGTGAAGATTAAAGGGTGTTTTGATGACAGTGGATATTATTTCCTGGCTTCTTTATTTGCTTAGTCCCATCTATCAGACGCAGAAATCCACTTTGCTGGTGCCTGTCCTTCCCAGCACCTCGTGCAAGGTGCTCTTGGCTCTGGCACTCCTCTGCAAGCCACTGAGAAAAAGTGGCCACTGAGGTTTAATTGGGGTGTTCAGGTGGATTTTTTTTTCAGAGAGGAGGGAGGGCAGAGGAGTTTGGTTTTCTGCAGGTCTTGGAAAAGTGGGTCTGGCTGATGTGGCCAGGTAGGACTGGAGCTGCTGGCTCAGCTGAGCGTGGAATAAAATCTTAACGCTTGCACGGGCAGGACTTCGCTCACCAGGCACCAAAAGTTGTTAAGAGTGTTGCTGTGCAGAGACATGGCCCTTCCAGCACCTCTGGAATTCCTTGGGAATCATTAGCAGCGATGGGGTGGTGTCAGCTGTGCCGTCCAGGATGGAGCTTTTCACCCACCCATCAGTTCCGCTCGGGTTTTTGCGTGGCCTGGATCATTAAAATCATGTTTAAAATAATCCCCCCCCCCCCTCCTGTGCCCTCTGTGTTTTCCCAGGAGGCGAAGGGCAGAGTGGAGATGGGCAGCAGACCGTGCAGCCATCGTCAGCCGCTGGAATTGGCTCCAAGCCCACGTCTCGGACCTGGAATACCGAATCCGGCAGCAAACGGACATCTACAAGCAGATCAGAGCCAACAAGGTGAGTTCCAGGATGCCTCTGGGGACCTGAGATCCTGCTTTGCCTCCCAGTGGCTCTTCCCTGGTGCAGGGGAGGGTGTGGATGTGAAGTCTGATGCTTTTTCCCCCCTCCTGCATCTCTCCAAAAGCAGCTGTGACTGATATTTGGCTTTTTTTTAAAAAAAAAAACAACCTTCCCACTCTTTGGGAGTAGCTAAAGATGGGGATAAGGAACAAGTTAACTGGGGAAGGGAGGGGACTGTAGAGGAAGTTAGTTCAGATGCTATCACAAGGCACAGGCTTAAAATTGAGTCTGAATCACAAAAAAAAAAGACCATTTTTAGGTGCTGACCTTTCTCTCTCCGTGGAAGGAGTTATTTTTTTTGCAGTCTCGCTCTCAGATGGTGGGAGAGTGGTGGAAGGGGGGGGGGGAGCAGAGAAGGGACGAGGAAGGAATCGTTGCTGAGGCTTGTTCAGGCATGCACATCATCCAAATGTCAGGCCTTGGAGGGAGGAATGCCTGGAGTTTGGGGCAGGAAGGCTGATGGTATTGCATCAACTTGGAGACCCTCAGGAATTCAGCCTGGCAAATGCTTTTCCAAGATGTGTGGAGCTCTGGAGAGGCTTCCAGAGGGGTAGAGAGCACAGGCAGGGGAGGGAACCTGGACTTTGATGCAGCTGTGCAGAAAAACAGGCTAATTGAGCGAGCGAGGGCTCTGAACGAGGAGGTGGAGGAGCAGAATCCATTACTGAGATTAGGGCAAAAGGCTGCTGGGAACTGGCTCTGTGTCAAATTAATGCTTCTTCACAAAGAGTCCTCTTCCTCCTGTCTCCGAGCCCGTTTTGCAACGTGTTTTTTAAGTGCAAAATGCAGAGTATCTGAACGTTCAGGCGCTAAAAGTTAACTAAGGGAAGACAGGAGAAAACTCACAAAGATTTGGGGCTTTCTCTGGGGTGGTGACAACTTGACAGGCTCGTGAAATGGCCTGGTGGTGGCTGCAGGCATCCCATGTGTTTTTATCTGAGGTTGCAGTCAGTCCCCAGGTCTGAAAGGTGAAAAAAAATACCAGTTTTGGCAAACAGGATGTCACTGCTTTGATCTGTTCAAACAAAAACTCGGCTGTGATAACCTGAGACATGAATTTAGGATAAAACACGGCGGCCCTTGAGGTGCAGGGGAGGTCAGATGTTCAGAGTTTTGGGTAGTGGCTGCTCTGCCTGAACAAGAAAAGACAAGAGCCACGAGTATCACACCCCCCATCTCCGACAGGGCTGGCTGGAGACACCTCTTGCACCCAGCTGTCCTCGAGCTCTGGTGCAACACACCCTGTTTTCATCAGTGAAAAACCCAGAGTGAGAATCAGAAAAGAGCTTGGGACAGGTATAGGAAACTAGGAAAAACAGCCCCATGTTTTACTAACGTGGCCTTGCTTGTTGGAATGGATTTGGCTTCAAACTTCACAAGGAAAAAAAAAACAATTAAAGAATTTAGAAACAACCTTGTTTTTTCTGTCAGCATGACTTAACTCCTGCTTATTTGGCCATAAGGAGGTTAAAACGATCCTGCTGCAAGAATTCAAAGTTCTGCAATTCAAAGAAACTCTATTTCAGTGTTTTTTTTTTTTTTTTTAGGTTAATTACTGTTTTATTTTAAGAGTTTACGGCCCCTTCAAGAAAAACACATTGCTGTGTCAGAGCAAAGCAAGGGAAGGCTGTGTGGGTGGCAGATGCTCCGTGTTTGGAGAGGAGCAAACAGCATTTTTTCCTCTTTTTCTGTGCCTCTCCCAAGCCTCGCTCTTTGATGGACCAAGAGGTGCTTTAAGATGAAGGGATCCTGCAGGAATCCCGTCCAGTGGCAGATTTGGTTGACTGAAACCCCGTAAAACCAGGCTTGTTGTGCACTTCTCTGCAGACCTGGGCTCCACATGTTCCCAGAGCATCCCAGCTGGGTTCACCGTGTTCCCCCAGGGGATTTGGGATGCTCTGGGAGCCTCCTGTCCCCTGGGGGAGGGCTGAGCTCTCTTGCTCGAGCTGCTGAGTCAAGAGAAACTCGTGATGGGAAGGGCGGGGTGGGAGTTGGGAGGAGCCTCTTGCTGGAAGAATCTGAAGCTCTCCCATGAGTTTCCTGTGTCTGCAGTGGTTGTGTTGGGCTTAGGGGGAGATAAGAGATGCTGTCAGCCCTCAGTGGGGCTGGTCAGGATGCTCAGTCTCTTCCTGATGTGTCTTAATGGGTGTCAGTCCTTTGCTTAATTCACCCATCAGTCCCTGGGCAGAAGCTGCTGATGATCCCAGGGCTCTGAGACACCCAAAATCTATCTCAATATCTGAGATCTATATGATTGACTTCTCATTATTACCGTAATTAGTGATAAAAATGGGATTAAAGAAGCAGCAAAATCATCCATAAGCATTGTAGGGGAACTTTCCTTTTTTTTTTCGTTGTTTTGAAGAATGCTGATGGAAAGTGTTTTTGGGACCTTGGAATAATTCAGATGCACTTTTCGTTTCCTGAAAGGAAATTTGATGTTGCCCTTCTGATTCCCCTCTATTATTCAAAATGAGTGTAAATAATGGAGATGTAAAACTCTTAGAAGCAAAGCAGGGAAGGCTGTAGTTTAGACTTCCAGCCTCTCTCCTCCCCTAAACATCCTTCTGGGATGTCAGAAAACTCCAGAAAACCATCATCCTGTTTATTCCAACCTCTGGCTGCTTCCTCATTGCCGGTCAGAGGCCACCTACGGCTGTGTTTAGTTTAAAACCGCTTTAAAATAAAGTGTCCCTGAACTACAACCATCCTACTGGCTGTGCTGTACCACAGAGTGTGTCAAGGCAGAAAAATCAGCATTAAAAGCCTTAAAATCCCTAACTGGTTTGGGTTGGAAGGGACCTTAAAGATCATCCAGTTCCAGCCCCCTGCCACAGAATTACCAGCGCCTCCTACCACGTCCTGCGGTGCTGGTCCTGTGAGATCTGACTCTGTGGACTGTGAGGGAAGCCTTGTAGCTCTCTCCTCTCTCCAGATGACGTGTCCAGGTTCCCCTTCCAGGCTCGCTTTCTTGTGACACACCGTGCAACCTCCAGGATTGTTTCCAGATGACTGATCTGCCCGTTCTTGGGCTGAGCGGCCCTTTCACGGTTCTCTGTCTGACCAAATTGCAAACTTGTCGGGGCTTGTCTTTGTCCTGGACTGCGTTCACGGCCTGTAGGTTCCCTCATCTCCCTAATCCCTCCCACATTTTGCCCTGCTTTGTTACAATACAGCTCAGAATGATTTTATTTCACTTCGTGTTTCAGTCCTGCCTTCAGATCAAACTTCACTTAAAACATGAGCAGGACAACATCTGTTAAGCCTGATAAAACAGTGCTCTGTCCCACCAGCTGATAGCAATGTTTCTCAGTGCTTTTCTTGCCTTGCTGAATTTTGTGAACATCATTTCTTTGGGGAGGGAAGGAGGGGAGGGGGGGTGGAGGGAGGGAGGGAGGAGGAATCCTGCTCGGAGTAACAAGTTCGACTGTAAGATTTTTGGCACCCGCTCAAAACTGTTTGCTTGGCTGTGGTGGCGAGTTCCTCTGCGTGTGATGAAAGCAGTCTCTTCCTGCTCTGTGCTCCAGCAGAACGTTCCCTTTGGCTTGGCTGGCGCTGTGTGGCTCCCTGGAATTCCCGCAGGAGGAGGGGAAGGGAGCGGTGGGAAGCGGGACACACAGTGGTTCAGCAGTTTTGACTGAGAAGGAGCTGAGCGTGCCCTGTTAATGGGGCTGAAGGCATGTGATCTGGGCTCCAGCCACTGTCCTTCCCTCTCCCAGCCCAGCTGAGATGTCAGGAAAATCCAGGCAGCGGGAAACTGGGCCTGGCATCGCGTCTGAAAATCGGGGTTTTGGGGTGGGGGGTGATGGATGTGCAGTTTCCCTGTGGAGACTGAAGTTAATTCCTGTTCCCTTCCCTCTCTTCCAGGGGCTGATAGTTCTTGGTGAGGCGTCACCCCCTGACCCTGCAGTAGATGATTCGTCCCGTCCTCTTCGAGCCGAAGTGAAGCTGGAGCCTGGGGCTGACCGGCTGGTAAGTGCCAGCAGTGGGACTGTCTGAGTCCAGATGCTTCACCTGCACGAATTTTGGGAAGGGAAGGGTCATCCCTAAAAGCTGTGGTGGAGAGGGATGCTCAAACCTTGGGACTGGAGCAGCTCCTCTCTGGGAGTCCACAGATCTGTTGGTCTGTAATTCGCCCCTTCCCACATTGTTTTGGGGTTAATAAGCAATAGGATTTAAACACCTTTTAGAACAGACTTCCTGGAGGCCACCTTTGTACTATGCATTAGCATTTTGTGAAGCTTTAAAATCCCAACTAATCCTTTCCCCTCCAGCAAAAAAAGTACCTCAAACTGGGAGCAGCATGATTAGCAAAGACTGCTAAAGATGTGGCTATTAATATCTGCCTGAGCGTTCCCCCTTGGAAAGGGCACTAATGATTGCAGTGAGAGGCACTGGAAACTATGCAGAGTGCCAGGTATTTATTATTTAATGCAGAAATGTAGGGCACAGACTAAAGGCTTGTTCAGCCTGCCTGTGATTACTTTTGATCCTGTGGGACGCATCGACGTATGAAAATGGAGGATTTGGAAGTTGTCGTGGAGTAGGAAGAGAAAGGTGGTCCCTGCGTGGCTCAAAAACTTCTACTGTCAAGCTGCAGCATTCCTGCTTTTCTATCCCAGTGCCACATCTGGGGAGAAACAGAGCATGAGTGCAGCGGGAGTGCTGGAGGTTCGTGTTCAGTGTGGTTGACACAGGTAAAAAAAAACTTCACTGGAAGGGACCGTAAAACTGTACTTGGGAGTTTTTTCCTGCTAAGACTTTGTCAGGGATTTCCTGATGCTGAGTGATAACATGAAGTAGAGTGGAATTTTTTATTAACACTGGGCCGCTGAGGGGTCACTACGACTGATCGGAATAAAACACCCCCTTGCTCGACCCTGGCTTTCAGATGTGTGTGTGGAGTTTCAAGGCTTTAATTAGCAGATGAGCTGAGCCCAAAACTGGGAGTTTGGTACAAAGGGCGGGTTTTGCTCAGGGACTGAAGCAGCGGGTGGTGGTTGAGATGGGAGCAGGGCTGGGGAGCAGCAGGGACGGGGACTGAAGAGCCCTGATGGAATCACAAGCGTTAGGCAGTGTCTGGGTTTGAGCAGTGCTGTCCCCCCTCCCCTCTCCTGTTCATGCTTTCACCCCAAACCCACGTGGAGAATAACAAACAAGCCCAGGGACAGCGTGCTCCAATCGGCCTCCGGAGCAGCTCCTGCGCTGATGGATTGGCTGTTCTTTGGGAGCTGATCTGGAATGGCAGGCTGATAACGGAGAAAAATGAGCAAATTTATCGGTGGTAGGAAGAAGGTTTTCTTCCTTGTCTGTTTAAATCAGGATGTTTATCTGATGGGAGCGTATCCTACGTGGAATCATGGAATCACAGGATGGTTTGGGACATTAAAGCCCATTCAGTCCCACCCCCCTGCCATGGGCAGGGACACCTTGCACCAGCCCAGGTTGCTCCAAGCCCCATCCAGCCTGGCCTTGGGCATTCCAAGGATCTGGGCAACCTGTGCCAGGGCCTCTCCACCCTCCCAGGGAAGCATTTTTCCTAAAACCCACTCTAAATCTGCCCCCCTTCAGCTTAAGGCCAAGCAGCGTTAATACATAGTAAAGACATTTTCCATCTGCTTACAAAATCATCACATTGTCCTTTTTTAGACTGTCTTAGGCAATCTTGGAATGTTTAGAACAGAAGGTGTGGATTCCTGGTGAATGGAAAAGGAGCTGCTTGCTTCTGTTTTGCTGCTCACAGCCACCTCCCTGTTGCTGTGTTTACTCATTTCCTGCTTTTTCCCTTTTCTCATCCCTTTCACTCCGGTCTGAGCTCTCCAGTCAGAGACTTTTATTGCTGCAGGGCTCGCTCTGGCGGGTCTGGAGGTACCAGGGGCACAAATCACAGACGCTGAGAGCAGTGAAAAACAACATTTTCAGTGTAACACAGGCTGCAGGTTCCCACCTGGCACTTTCTTACGGCTGCTCCTGCAGCCCTGCATCCCACCTTGGAGCCTCCTCCTGAAAGAGGTGTTTTATTCCCTTTCCACAGGGACACACACACGTCATTGCACACTCTGAGCTCCTCTGCGGTGGTGCTGGAGGTGTCAGCCACCAGAACCCAGCCTGGAGGGTTCCTGCTTAATTAGAGCAGCTCGTTAGGGCGGGGTGTTGAGTCAGAGCCTTGATCTGCTCCGAGCCAGAGATTAGCCCCTTTCCTGGGCACTCACTGGAATGGTATCTCTTGGGCCTCTCCTGGAGAGGTGCTGCTTATCATTTTGGCACTCTCCAGGCTGGGAGAATGAGGGGCTTTCCCCTCCCCTCCAAACTGGCAGAGTGTGGAATAAAGGGAGGAATCCATCCTGTCTCATCCCCAGCTCCCTCTGGATCTCACGAGTGCCGTGTCCTTGGGCAGCGGCTTCCTACGTGGGATGTGGCTTGATAATCCCTGGGAGGAACTAATCCTATCGCCAGTGCAGGGAAGGGCCTTGCAAATAAGGCCTGGGAATATCTGTTGGGAACTGGAAGCTCAGTAGGTGAATAAATATTTTTGCCTGAAGATGGAAATAACACCAAGCCCCGAAGCCATAGCTTGGCTGTTGCTGTTGATTCCTTGCTCGGATTGCTCGTCTAGCGGGGGGGTGCACTCAGAATAGTCAGTAGTTAGGGGGTTGTATCTATTCATAGGATGAGGTCTGGCTCTGCCTGGTTCTGTTTGGGTTTTTTTTGGGAATAGGGGGAACATTCCTGTTGTTGGCTCATGACTCCCTGCCCACACACAGCTGCTTTCCTGCCCTGAGGGCCCCTGGTATTCTGCTGTTTTCATGTGCAACACGCAGATGTGCTACAGCTCAGTGTTTGACGCCCCTCCAAGAGCCCTGTGGATCCTCAAAACCCGGAGTTCCAGCCCCAAAACACGGAGAAGAGCTCGGTGAGGAGCACGGATGTGATCCTGAACGCTCCTCTGGATCCCAGCCAGCCCTGGAGGATGGTGTGGAGTTGGGCAGTGCATCCAGGAGGAGCTGGTGTGGGAGCTCTGAGTGCAGGAGCTGTTGGCTCTGGTGGGCCATGTGGGTGCACACCCATTTTTGGGGTGATAAGCTGAGCCTGGACTGCTCCTGATAAATAAATACACGTTGGATTGATGCTTCCCAGCTCCTCCCTGAAAAGCAGCCGGCTCACCCTCTATCCCTGCCTTCAACCACCCAGCCCAAACCACCTCTTGGGGAAGAAGTTCCTCCTTTAAGACCCTTTGTGGAGAAGCAAATAAATACCCATTTCCAAAGAGCTAATGAGTCATGTGTCCCCGCCCTGCCCAACCGGCGAGGAGCTGTCACGTGAAGGCTCAACCCTGCCAAGCCTCTGGAAAGCAGAGGGAAAGTGTTCAGCTCCTGCCCTGCCTTCACCTCACAGGGTTGTTTTTTTTTTTACCTGTGTCTCAGGTGGGATCTGCTCTCGCTCACAGCGGGTGGCAGATGAGCCGGTTGGTCTGATCCCATCGCATTCCGGCTCTGCTCCCCCAGGGAAGAGGCATCTCTCTTTTCCTCTCTCTCTCTCTCTCTCGGCAGAAGTTCCTCAGACAGGCCCAGGCAGAAGTTGTGTCTGTGCTGTTGGAAATGGCCCTTCCCTGGGGTGACTCAGGTCTCTCTGCTCCTCTGGAAACCGTTAATCCAGCGCTGCCCTGGCCGGGTTTAGTTGCTCGCCGAGTTGGGGGTGATTGCAGGGAAGATTTAATCAGTGCAATCTGGATGGATTTGGGGTGGAGTCAGGGACAAGTCTGGACATCTGTAAGGGGGGTCAGAGCTCTGCTTTTGCCTTTTCTGTTAGTCCTTGAGCCACACACAAAGGGGGAGCTCCAGCTGGAGACAGGGCAGGGAGTGTAGGAAGTGCTGCAGGAAGGAAGAAATGAAGTTTAACCCAGGGAGGAGCGTTTGGTCTGACACCAAAAACGAGGGACTGCAAGGCTGAGATGGAGGGTTGATGAGTGCCAGGGGTATGGACACGCTGGACCAAGCTGCGATCTGCTGGGATGGAGAGCAGGAACGTCACTGGTGGGAGGCACCAAGCCAGTCCTGCTGCTCCCTGCAGAGCCAGGGAGTTCGTCTTTCCAGCCTAAGGCAGAAGGGTTTGTGGAGCACAGTGTCTTCAACTCAATTTTTACTCACTTTCCTCTGCCAAAAAGGCGTTTCCAGCTTTGTGTTTACCTGGCACTTTCAGCATTCCACACTTGCCCTGCTTGCATCCCAACCCCACACTTAAAACCCTTCCCAAAGTGCTTTTGGGACCGTGTTTGCACAGGCAGCGAGTTAAAATGCAAATTCACTTTTTGCAAGTCTGTTCTCCTCTCCCTCCCCTCCCATTTTCCCCCAGAGTGCCTTGGAACAGGAGCTTTCAGCACAAACCAAACTGCAGGAGAGCCTGCGAAGGTTTACAGGTGGTGATGAACTCGTTTTGCACCACTGGAGACAAAATGCTAAAATCTCCTTAAAGCCCTCAGCCTTTCATGCTCCCTGGTTGCCTGAGGGGAATTAAAGTCCTTTGGATCTGGGAATGAAAGGGCTGCCGTGGATCCATCCTCTTGCTTGCTCCCTGAGAACTCCTGACGCCCCCGGTCTCATGTTCACAGAGTGACTTCTGAACCCTGGTTTGAAGCCCTGTGTGGAAATCCATGGCTCCAGTGCAGAATCCTCATCCAGAATCCGGGAATAAGAAAGTTGTGGTTGTTTTAAAGATTTTGGTTTTTTTTTTTTTCCCATCCTTCCTTAGAGCGTTTCTGGATCCCAGCCACTAGAAAACTTGGGTATTTCTGCTGCAAATACTCCTGAATCCCATCCCACCAAGCCCTGTGGAGCACCAAGACCCGTCAATGGAGTTATTAACACGTAAGCCGCTGGGATATTACGGGAAGAGCGTGATTTTTATGATCTTGACAACATCCCACTGGAAACCAGCCTGTAACTTGGGTTGGTGGTAGTACAAATGGTCTCTCTTTTTGTTGTTTTTGTTTTTGGTTGGTTTTTTTTCCCCCCTCAAAAAGCACAGTGGTACATCGTGCTTGGAAACATTTTGGAGGAGATCGCTTGCTTGAGGTTTTCTGCTGCATTGTTTTGCTGAAAATGGAATTAAGCTGAGCTGTGTTTACACGAGCAGGCCCTGCAGGCAGCCCTGCACCCGGCACGGCCGAGACTCGGCTCTTTGATGAGGATTTTTAATACGCTTTTGCAGAGGGTGTGATCCAAAGGTGTGCTAGTGCCCCACTTGCAGAATCACCTGTGACCACTGACCCACTTTTCTGGAGTTAACTGAGGGTCACAAATCCTGCTGATTCGTGGGGGGGGGGAGTAAAACTTCCTAAATTCTTGATTTCTCCAGGCTGTTTTTGCTGGGTAAATGGAAACGAGTGGGAGACATTCCGTGATGCTCGAACCACTTGAAAAACCATTGCACCTGCTCAGTTCCTTGAGGGAGGCAGGAAAAAAAGAGAGGGAAAACAGGAAGGAGAGAGGGATGGATCCTGCACCGATGGAGTGCCAGGAAGCGTAGGAATCACGGATCAAGGAACCCGTGGCTGCAGCTGGAACACTGCAGGCTGGAACAGAACCCTTTGTATCCCTGTAGCCTTTGAACTGCACAGCCTTAGACCACGGGGCTTTCATGTTTGGCATTTTTAGAAACGAAGCGCTCGCAGAATAGACATGAGAAGGTTCTGTAGATGAGGTGCTGCTGTGCTGGGAGCTGCTCAGGGCATGGGGGTATTGATGCCGGGGGTGCTGCGTCCTTTGTGTGTGAGAAAAGAGGTTAATCCTACCACTGCACCCCTCTGCTGAGAGTTGTTACAGGTAGAGATCTCAGATGTTCATCAGAATCAGCTTTACATCAGGGTTAAAGATATAATTTTTTTAAATAGAACTGTGTGTTCTCTGGCATTCAGACTCGTGCAGACCTGTTGTCTTAAGGTTCCCTGAGCTGTAATTCTGGAGGAAGCCTGGAATTCTGAGATTAAAGCTGTTCAGGTCCAGAGTGGCTTTTGGCTCTGTGACTGGCTTTAAATAACGATTTTCTGTTCAGAGCTTCCAAAAAGGTATTTTGCCAAAGGTTTCAGTGGAAGGTGACCCAGAGTAAAAGCAAAAATTAGGGTTGGTTTAATCCAAGCCTGAACTTGCAATGCTTTAAACTGAGTCTGAACCTACAGTAGCTGAACAAGTAACGGGATTTTCACCCTCCTCTCTCTTCTGGGCCCAGTCTTCAGCCTGGCCTGGCAGAACACGCTCAGGGAGATGGCCAGGAAGCTGAGGAGCTCTTGCATAAAAAGCAACGACTGAACCTGGTTGCTGCCCCCTCGGACGGGACTTGTGTCGCCGCTCGCACCCGCCCCGTCCTGAGCTGCAAGAAGCGACGGCTCGTCCGCCCCAGCACCATCATGCCCCTTTCCAAAAAGGTGAGTTTGGCTGGTTGTTTTCGGTATTCCTTTTGTTATAAAAAGGGGAAAAATAATGGGGGGACAGCGAGGCTTCAAAGGCTGCCGGAGAAATAAAGGAGAAACGAAGGAGAAGCTTAATTTGTTGGAAGATTTTTTTTTTTTTCTTTTTTTGAGGGGAGGTGCTGAACTCCTGGAGTTTTTTTCTTATCCAAAAGCAACCAGCCCTGAGGTGAACTCAAGGCCAAGTAGATGAGTGTGGCACAGTCTGAGCAGTTAAAAGAAAAACCCTGAGAAGTCAAGTGTCAGGAAACCTTAACTGTGACACAGGAATTAACACAGCCCCGGGAAGTCCCTGCTGCTGTCACTGAAAAAACCACAGCTTGTCTGCCCAGGCACAAATGGATTGTCCTGCTTAGGTGGTTGTGTTTGGCTTCCAGTGGTTAAATTTGGAAGTCACCGAATGCCCTGACTGTTCCTGGGTTTGTTTACCTGGGGTTTTAAAAAATTATTTTATACTTCTCTCCCTTATGCAGAATTCATTCAGTGGAAATACAGTTTATTGCCTGTATGAGGAAGGGCCGTCCTTCATTCTTTTTAATTTCTCATAGGGACACCCTAAACTTGTCAGTTGGAGGGAACAGAGTGAGAAATTGAGGAAATAAGGACCTTTTTTTTTTTTATGCAGAAAGAACCACAGATGGCAAAAACCCACTTACCTTTGAGTCAAAGTGTTTCAAGTCAAACTTTCCCACAAGGGTTCGGGGGGAGGGAGGGGTTTCACTCTGTGAATGTTTTAAAGAGAAGCTCAGAGAAGCAGCATTTTTCTGAGCAAAACAGATTCTTGCTCAGCTGAGTCAGCTTTAACTGATCACTCATTTGCAGTTTTATCTGGGGTGTTTCTGGGAGAGCTCTGCAGTGATTACTGGCAGCATCTTCAGTGATTTGGAAGTGGAGGGACTGTCTCGCTGAATTGTGCCCTCGGTGTTGGAAGAGTTGGCCCTTGATTCTGTGTTGGATCTTTGTTGTAATCACCAAACACGTCTGATAGTCAGAGATGGCTCAGAAGAGCAGTTCCAAGGATGGAAGAAGTGCCAGATATCAGGGGGTTTCTGTGGACTCCTCCAGTTATTCCAGAGAAAGCTGAGTCATGGCTAAGTCCTGCTCCAGAAACACCGTGTTGTGCAGTTGACCCACACTCTCCTGTCTGGCACAAGGTGGTTGTGGGTTGATGGGACCAGAAATAACAACCAGGAGAGATCAAAGTTTCAGCAGAGATCATCCCATAGCTTGAAATGTTAAAGCAGGGAGATGTCCTGTAGGAAAGAAAAGGGGTTTAAAGGTTGAGTGTGTGTAGCCTGCCTTAGTGGCAGAGTGGCAGGATTAGCTCCCTCCTTTCACAGCCAGGAGGTTATAAAGCACAGCCAGCCTGGTTATAAAGCCCCATGGGGTTAATTTCTGTGTGGTTTTTTTTTAATTAATTCTCAGCACTGCTGGTTCAGGCTCATTTTGGGATCCATCACAGCATCCCCTGGGCAGAGCTTTCAGAGGTAGCAGAGGAACTGCTCAGCTACCTCTTCCTCCTCTTCACTGGGCACTGAAGTGTCTGCCCGTTGCATTTGTCCTCAGTGAATTACATTTGATTTATTTTAGATAATTTTTTTTCATTTTGTAACATGAATGGCCTTCCAGCTCTTTCCTTCAAGGTGTTTGTAGCCCTCCCAGTCGAGTGTCATTTGCTGTTATTCTCTTCCATCATTGAAGTCATTCATGGAAATGATGTGACTGATTCTGCCTCAGAACAGGTTTCTGCAGGATCCAGTTGGAGCCATTCTCCCATTTTGATGTGGAATTACGGGTGGTTGTCTCTGCATGGCATTTACATCCAGTTGTGTCAGTGGTTTAATACAAATGAAGTCTGTATAAAGCCTATAAATCTGTGAATCGAGAGTCTGTCCTGGGTTAAGGAACAAGGTTGAAAAACACCTTTGTCACTCTGTAGATGTCCCTGTAAGTGTCAGCTCTTGGCATATAATGATGGCTCTGACCCATCCGAACTAAAAAAGGCGCTTTTTTTCCCGCTCTCTGACAACTGAATTGTGCTGCCTCATGGTTTTTATAAATGAGGTTTCAACCTAGATAAAATTAAACACTTTTAGTCAAATTTAGCAGCTGTTGAGCTGACTGTGCTGGTGGTGTGAGTCGTAGCTCTCAGTTGTGTTCGTGCAAAGTGAAACCATCCTCTCGTGAGGCCAAATTCACAGGTTTTATACAATGTATGTTAAAAAAAAAAAGATGTGTATATGATATATATATATATACAACTTTTAATATAATTGCATATACATTTATATATATATATAAGGTATCTTAAAAAACACACACACACACAAAAACAACAAAACCAAAAAAAAACCAATGCCCTTCAGGGTGTTTCTGATGAGCTGTGCAGTGGGAATGTGTGAAGACAACGCTGAGCTCTGATGTGTTGCCCCCTTTTTTCCCTTGGCCCTTTCCCAGGCCCACCGGAACAACCTGGCGTGCTGCAGCTGTGACGTGAACCCCTCCTGTGCCCTGTGTGGCACCCGCAGCTCCACCACCCTGGAGATCCAGTACGATGCCCCTCTCCTGGAGCGCCTCTCCCAGCTGGACTCCTGTATCCATCCTGTCCTGTCATTCCCAGATGGTAAGTGGGGGGGCACTCACTGGGTCCCCTCAGGGTGGGTTAGGAACTCCATCCTGGGTTTCCAGGCTGTGCAGATCCCTTGGGTACAACCAAACATGTTCATCTGCTGGTGTTTTTAGGATTAGGGGTGTCTGATCTGCTCTGAAATTGTTTTTTTTGGGATCCTCACTGGTGGTGGAGAAGCCAGGAGGTGCCTGGTGGGGGGGGGTCTGTCCTGGGCTGGGGCCTTTTGGTGTTCTAAACCACTTGGGAAATATTTGCTTCTGCAGGGTTTGTTCATCCAGGTAAAATGATCTGGGGATTGGTTTGGTCGCAGGAAATTCTTTTGACCTCGCAAGGAATCGTAAACGGCCTTCCATGGTTCAGGGGGTACAGAAAGAAGGGATATTCCCATTAAGACACTCGTTTCCCTGTGTTACTGCATCAGGGTTAATCATCATTAAGAGGAATAATTAACCAGCCCTGAGTGGGGGTGCTCACAGATTTCACGTGTGGGACCTTTTCCCAAGGGAAAAACACTTTTCCAGAGTCTTCTTGCTGCCAAATTAAACACAAGCCTGTTCTTTGAGCAAAAACTGTTGGCTTGGATGAGATTGGTGGGGTGGGAATGGGTGATCTTGAAGGTCCCTCCCAACCAAAACCCTTCTGGGGTGTTCTGATCCTGGGAGGAAGGTGTGTGGCCCTGCTTCCCACTTGGGTGTCAATGGTAGGTGCAGGTTCAGTCACTGGGCTAAATGTGTGGGTTTGGGTTTAAACTCTAGCTTTTCACAAACTTTGTGTGGCACTAAGGAAGTGCAGGGAGGAATTAATCTGGCATCTTTCGCTGGCACTATATTTAAACCAGGCTAAAATAGTAAATTGGTGCTATTTTTAAAAAGTAGATCGCTCCCCTCCCAGAGAAACAGCTCTGACCAGGAGTGCTCAAGGAACTGAACGAACTCCTGAAGCAGGAATTTATTTCCTGATTTCACAGCACTGGTGATCCTCTCTCTGTGGTGTTAAATACCCTGGGAAGTGGGGAGAGAACCCGTTGGGTTTTATTGCGCCACAGCCACCAGACAAATCATCTCATCCCATATTCTTCCCTTTAGGGGACCTTTTTAGGGTCCCCTGCACCAATTCACAGGGTTTAAAAGATCTTTTCTGGCTGCATGAGACTAAAAAAAGATTTGGGTTTAAAACTAAGTGCTGTAAAGCTTAAAACACCTCCACAGAAATACCCATTTCCCCCCTGCAAGATGAACTTCGATTACCCACTGATGCTTTTCTATCCCAGAAGGAAGCCAAGGTGACACGTTCAGGGGGGACAATCGCCCTGCCCGGTGCTGTGAGTGGGCAGTGAGGTGTGAGATTAATCCAGGACGGGGCTGGGGCTCCTCTGTGAGGATTTTGGGGCTGTCCAGAGGCTCTGTCAGGATTCCTGGCCGAGGCTGTGGGTGCAGCCTGGCTGGGAGCTGTGAGCATGTGCTGACTTTCACTTTGAGCCCTCTGTCTCTCCGGGCTCTCCGGTGCCAGCAGCCCGGGATCTCCGGAGCACTTTGCCAAGGGCAAAATTGCCAGGAGGCTGCGGGAGGAAAAAGATCATTTATTCATTTATTCCCCTGGCAGGCAGAGAGCGCAGCCAGCCAGGCTTTTATTTAACCCCTGCACTTTGTCCCCTTTTGTCCCCTGCCTTTCAGGGCTCTGTGCTGGTGCTGGTGGTTGTTTTTTTGTTGGTGGTGTGGGGGTTTTTTTTGTTTTTTTTTTTTTCTGGTTCATCTGCTTCCTCGCTGGGAATTTTTGGATGATGTAATAACCTTGGTGGGAGGGTGAGCGCTGGGCTCAGTGTGGTTGCCATCTGCTGGTCCCTGGGAGCCCTGCACTGCTGCCCGAGGAGGAAGAGGAGGGAGTGATGGTGTCTCTTTGCTGCACAGTCCCTGCTGCCAGCAGGGCGGTGCCAAACCACCAAATAACTCTCTTTTTTTTTTTTTTCTGACAACTTTCTGTGTTGCCGTTTTTTTCTCTCCCTTCAGCCTGTCCCCTCCTTGGAGAAGATGAATTCACATCTCAGTAGTTTTCTTGTTAACCCTGAAGGGTTTAATGCTTTTCCCAACTAGGGGTTTGGCCCTTGGGCTTATAAAAGGGAGATGGGTCTTGGAGGAGGCTTTGGCACTCACATCTGGAGTGTGAAGCTCTGAGTGTGAAAAGAAGAGAGGTTGGAGTAGTTTGCTACTCCAGTTACTGGTTTTTATTCCCTCCCTTAGCCTGTCTGCACAAGAATAACCTCCTCAGTGTTCTGTCTTTGGGCTGAGGTCAGCGTGTGTGGATCTGGGGGAAACAAAGCTGTGAATCCTGTAGAAAAGTCCTTCTCTCAAAGAGCTGCGGATTAGAAAGGCTGGGTCCTATTGCAGATCCTTTCTGACCACGAGGAGGGTGTAGGCAACCCCGTGTCTTCCAGTATGTTCACCGAGGGCTGTTCTTACTGGGGGGACTGGGAGAGGGTGATGGGACCGCAGCTTTTTGTCTCACCAGTTAATTCAATCTCCGTGTCCTGTGTCCCCCCTGCAGATGTGCCGACGAGCCTGCACTTCCAGAGCATGTTGAAATCCCAGTGGCAGAACAAACCCTACGAGAAAACTAAACCTCCCAAAAAGCTGTCGCTCAAGCACAGAGCCCCCCTGCCCACCAGCCTGGCAGACCCTGCCCGCAAGGACCGCCACAAGCTGGTCAACTCCTTCTTCACCGCAGCCAGTAAGTGTTGCCCCTGCCCACTCTGCTGCCCCACACTCTGGGTGGAGAGAGGAGGAGGAGGAGGAGGAGACCCTTCAGATCCCACTCTGGGGGATGAGGCAGTCCAGGGCTGCAGGTGAAGTGTGTGCAGGCGGTGCAGCTCAGGTTTGTAGGGACACAAACTCGGGGGTGAGCGCGGGCAGTGCCGCAGCTCGCTCGGCCCCTGAGCACACCCCTCCAGCCCCCTGATGTTACGGAGCTGCTGAACTCTGCCCCAGCCCCCCTGTGCCAGCAGAAAGAGAGGGGAAAGCAGGCGTTTTTCATAGCTCTTTCTCTGTTCCCCTCCTCAGAGCGCTCCCATCAAAAAGCCCAAGCAGACAAGGCACACAGGCCGCCTTTAGACGATTTTTCGGCCGTGGCCAAGGCCGAGAGAGCGCCAGAGCGCTCTGCCCAGCCCGCTGCCCCTGACAAAAAGAGGTTGCGAGACTGCTCATCTGAGAGGAGTGAAGGTAGGCCCCCAGGGGCAGGTGTCTCGGGGGGAGCTTGGGCTTTGCTGCACACCCAGCCTCTCTGGGGGCACGCACTGCTTGGGGCCGTGTCGCCGCCGCAGCGACGCCTCGTGTGCTCTTCGACTGCTTCTCCCCCAGGGCCTGCCAGCCTGGAAGGCGCTTCTCTTTCCTGCACAGAGCTCCTCAGCACTGCCCATTTCTGGTGCACATGGTCCTTTTACTCTCCACCGCCCTCCCCACCCCCCTGGGTGGGTTTTTTGGTTTTTTGGTTGTTTTTTTTTTTGGCTAATGTCGTCCTTCCTTCTCTCCCGCCCTCCCCGTGCAGTGCTGAAGCATCACCCGGACGTCGGCGGCCCGAGCTACTTGTCGGCAGCTGTGACCCCCACCCCTCACAGCCCCATAGCTCGGCAACTCTCCACCTCCTCAGAGGGCTCAGCTCCCACCAGCTCAGCCTCCCAGGGCTCCTCCAGCACCGCCGTGAGTATCCCCTGCCTTTCTGGAAGGGTCTCTGTGCTCAACTCCATCCCCAGGGCTTGGCTTTGGAGCAGTTCTTCGGCTGGACGCTCCTCAGCGCTTCTCTTACCATGTTGGTTCAGCTCAGGGTGGGGTTGCTGACCCTCTTCACTCTGATGTTGGGTCTGGTGATGTTCCTGGGTGGGTGTTGGCTGTGCAGAGCTGCAATCCCAGGTTCACCATCAGCTCGGGAACTGCTGGTGAATGTTCCTGTTCCCAGCAGTCTCTTGGCTCCGCTCCACGCCCGGGTTCTGGTCTCTGAAGTTGTGTGGGGATGCCAGGAGGAGGAGAGCTGAGCAGCAGCAGTGCTGCTGCTGGAGCAGGGGGGCTTCCACTGGGACAGCTTTCCCTGGGCTGTGGGTGGGGTTGGGGTCACAGGTCCATGGTACAACATAATTTGCATAATATTTAAATTATGCACAAGCTTCAGCACTTGCTTAACTCAGACCATCTTCTGAGGCACACTCAACCTCCCAAAATGCTCAAGGAAGACAGGATTTGGGACCTCTGGGCAGCTGTGGGGTGAGCAGGACCCCTCCCCTGTGCTCTGGGACAGATCCATGGCAGAGCTCCTCCACCAGAGCCTGACCCTCCTTAGCAGAAGCTGTGGGTTGAAGGATTGAATTCACCTGAGCTCACAAGTGTCCCAGTGAATAATTTGGCTTCTGTCTGGCCACCCCAGTTGGTAGTTTGGGCCAAAGCCTGAGCTGGATGTGACCCAGGGACAGTGGAGCAGGACTCCTTGAACCCTGACAGGGACACCAGGGTGGGCAAGAGCCGTCTGTCCCTGGCAGAGCTGAGGCACCACTTGCAGCTCAGTCCCTTTGTCCCTGCTCCAAGAGCGTTGTTTGGGGTTCCAGGACCTGACTGGGTTCCTTCCCTGTGGAATTCAGTTGTTGCATCATCAGCTGTGACACCAGTGAAGCCCCGGGGTGTGAGAAGAACCCAGAAGAGCAGTGATGGTTCAGCTGGAGTGTGCTCAG